>NW_017191950.1:0-10535 GCF_001704415.2 Capra hircus
AGATAAAACTATTTTTTGGGGGGTCATTAGATGGAACCAATGGGCCTTCTTGTCACAAGCATCCTGTAGGTATACATTTTGTGGCAAGAATAATTTAATCTCCTTTTTTGGCAATATTAATCTTAATTAACTGATCATTTAAAGCCTCATTCACTTTAACGAAAGCCAACTGTGTCACACTAGTCAACTTTTTCTTAGAACTGGGATTAGGATTGTTTTTTTTCAGCAATCAAACAAAAGGCTTTAAATCTACAAAAGTCAGTTTTAAATGTGGGCATATCCAATTAATATCAACTAATAATTTTTGGAAATCATTTAAAGTTAGTAAACAATCTCTCAGCAGCTTTAAAAGGACATTATCAGTTTTAAAACTTTTGGCAGACCCAAATATAAGAAGCAAGAAAAGCTTTTTTAATGATCTTTTTATAACCCAAATCTGGTCTATAGCCTTTTAGATGACAAGTAGCCATTTAATCTTTGCTTGAATACTTCCAGCAACGGGGAGCTCACTATTCACCAAGGTTTTAAACTCTCTCTCACCTCTTACTCTATAGCATTTTTATCCTGCATACCACCTTTTCTAATCCCACCAACTCCTTTTCAGTAGTATATGTTGGCCAGGAGCTGCGCTAGTCTCTCAGCAATCTAAGAAACGTCTTGTCTATTGTCTAACAGCCATGACATTTTATATCTTTAAAAAATCTTTTAAAGGCCTAGAAGCTGCAATTTTTTGCACCCAAAAAGCTAGATCTAGATCCTCTGGGGCTTTTTTTGTCTGGTTTTTCTGTCTGGTAATAAGGTAAAAGCAAAAGCTGTGCTATTTTTTAATTTTAATTACACAGTTTTAGCAGGTGGCGATATCAAAACTTCAATTTTTTAGTATAATCAGAATTTACTACACAAGAACTACCGAAATTTTTTGAAAAGAAAGCAAGCTATGCCCCAGCACAAGTCTTACAATGTCCTCAGGAAGGGGACTAGCCACTGGAATCTGAGTCAGGAGCTATTATTATTAAGGTGGTGGAACTGAGGTCCAGGCCTGAGCTACCTGGGGTTGTTTGGTACGGCTTGTTATCTCTGTTTAGCAAGACATTTTGGCAAAAAATGTTCTATTTGGCCTCAAGAGAAACATTTTGCATTTGTAAAGTCCTTTTTATTACGAATATTTTTCTTTTTTTTCCTGTTTTTCTTCCTTTTTCTTTTTTTTGTTGGGTGAGGCCCCTCCTGAGGGGATTTTATGCAAGGAGCAAGCTCTGTTTTAAAAGCTCTTTTGCTCAAAAATATTGTCACTATCGTTTTCAAACTTAAGCAATGTTCTGGGAGGCTTTGGATATAAAGTGGGGAGTTCTTAAGCCCTGGGGAGGCGCAAGCAGAGGTTGCAGTGGTCGCCTTAAATAAGACAACTCTTTTAAAGGTTTGGTTTGTGTAGAGGGGGAGGGGGCTCTCCAGGGCGCTCGGCCGCTGCGTCCTATAAGCACCCTCCTTCCTCGGGAGGAAGAGTACAGTCTCTCTCCTTTTGTTTGCCAATGGCAGAAAATATGATCTGCGTAATAGGTGGAGACCCACTACGATCCACTGCTATAGTCTCTCCCATAGGCTATCTAACTAACAGCCTCATGACGGGGGTCCAGAACATTTGTAATAATATTTTACAGAGCAAAAGCTTTTACAGGCCCATGCAAAGTATAATTAGTTTTTAGCTGTTTTATTACCTTTATCCAAGTATCTAAATCTCTTTTCTGGAAACCAAGGACATTGGTCTCGTAACACGAGCCTTTTAATCTTTAATTTGTCTTTTTTGTTTAACAGTTACAAAATTACTTGTATAAAGAGGTGTCATTGTTTTGAGTCATTGTTACCCGTGTCAGAAAATTAAGAGTTATAGAAAAGTCTGCCTTGACAAAAAGGTTTTACCTTAGCCAAGGGGGGTTTTGTTTTAAACCCTAAGATAGCAGGTTTCTTTTCAACCTCTAGAGCACCAGGTTTCTCTTAAACCCTTGAACACTTCCCACTCGTCCTCACCCTGTCTATCCTACAGGGGGGTCCGTGGCACCCTGAGTGGGGTCCTAGCCGTCCCGAACACTCAACACTGGGGGAGTACCCGAAAGTACTCCGGGGGGTGATTAAGTCACTCCGGGGGAGCAGCAACAGAGAGTGCTCCGGGGGGAGCTTTTGCTCCGAGGAACCTACCTTTGAATAGCCTGTTCCGGGCACCACTTGCTGGGGTCCAGCCCCGGTGGATCCAGGGAATTCGAAGGGTGGACGGCGTTGGCGTGGAAAGACTTGTTTGTTTATTAACGTAAGATTAGATTAAGAAACTATAGTGTAGTAAGAAGATTAAGTGGAGGAAGAGGGCTGAATAGCTTGGTTTACGCGGAAGGCCAATAAAATTCCAGACAAGGAATTTGCACCATCTACGTTGGGCCACCGGCGCACGCTTGAATATCTAAGGGTGCCTCGCCTTAAGCTCCCTTTCGTGCGGGTCTTAACAGCCGGGGCAAGTAAGTAGACCTGGCGAGCCTCCGCGCCCCAGATGGAGATTCAGCCTGAAGTTAAAGTAAACAGCAGAGAGAGGGAAGGGGAGAGAAGAAGAGAGAGAGAGAGACATGGGGGGAGCCAGAGTCCCAAGAAAGCAGGCCGAAGAGACTAGTTCGAGAAACTGGCCCCCATCCCTTTATTGTTTCAGAAGGCCTTTTATACTTTTGATAAAACACGGAGATCATTGGGTAACACAAAATTATGTAGCGTTCGCAACCCAGATTCTTTCCGTATATCATTTTGTATACAAAAGGTCTCAGGTGATTTACATTATCTTTTGGCCAAGAGGCTTGTTAACACTTTTTGGCTCTCTTCCTTAATGAATGATAATTTTGTTTCCCCTGAAGTGTTTTTTTTTTTTTAATCTGCATCTCCTTAAAGCATTAAAGTTACATCTCTATAGAACAAAGGTGCAGTGGGATATAACAAAGAAGGTACTTAACTCAAAGATCTAATGTTGCTAATACCAGGTCTACTACTTGTTTTTCTATATACCAACTATATCTAAAAATAAAGGATATGAAAATTTGGCAGCAAGCATTGACCCAAAAAATGAAACCATTAATCAGTCCTATTCTAAAGATTTTGACTCCTCGGAAGCTCCTACATTCCTAGGATGTTTTAAGCTTTCTGTGCCTCCTGCGGTCAGGAGGCCTCAAACAATCACATGCGCAGCTGCACGAGTCGTGCAGGCAGGCTAGAAAGCCATCGGAGGGGTTTTTGGATTGAAACACTCTTTCAAATGTAGAAGACTAAAGCCCTGAATTGACTTTTTCCAGAAAATGTCAGAAGAGTGGAAAAGCAGAGCACAAAAGCCGGCAGATTTTTGTTGGGGTACGTGCTTAGGAATTTGCAGAGGGGTCCCTGAAGTCTGAGCACGCCTTGTGTATGTCAGCTTCCTTCCTCATGACCTTGTACGGGCGGGATTCCTCACACTGGCTCCCAGTAGGTGCCGGAACCTGAGGATTCCTCTCCAGTGCTGACATGGATCTTGGGGTACGTCTGGAGTCTCCCCCGGGGAGTCAGTCCTCGTCTCGAGTGGGGGCATGTACATGCGCTTTCCTCCCCAGCTGTAGCAGCAGTGTCATGCTTCCCTTCGCGTGGAACAAGGGGTCTGGGGCATTCCCTCGAGGCTTTCCCCAAAAGGCTTTCCCCCTGAGGCTTTCCCACAGGGCTGTCCCACGTGCCACCGTGTTGTGAGTCGATCCTCGGCTTGAAAGTCGAGGCAGTGCAGGGAAAACTGGTTTCCCTGGAATGGACTGAGACATCTGGGGGACTCTGGGAATGGTGGCACGGCCCTGGAGTTCCTCTCGCCTTTCCTGTGGAGAGCGCCTCCTCTTGAGATGCGACGGGAACGCCAGGAATTCTTTCCCGACCACGCAGGTAAAGGATCCCTCCTCTCCAGCTAGGAGCCCGAAACGGGGCTCCTCTGGATGTTGGGCGGGACTCTCGTGCTTCCTCTTGAGTGGAGACGGGTATGTCGCGGAACTTCTTGAGTTTCAGCAAGGGTGTGAAGGTTCCTTTGGAAGTTCCAGAGTTTAGGTGTGAATAGCCTCTAGTCGCCTCAGCGGAAATGGCCCTCATCTCGCTTGGAACGGAGAACCTCCTGGATTTTCTCGAGTTGCGGCTGGTGCTCTCGACTTACGACGGGGACCTCTGGGAACCGCTGTGGTGGCCTCAGGAAAGGGCAGTCCCCATGCGAGTTGCTCGGGGGCCTCTCGGGATTCGTCTCCCGTCGATGTCAGGGCCTCAGACCTTGTGTGGAGTCCGGTGCCGGTATCTGAGGATTCCTCTCCAGTGCTGACATGGATCTTGGGGTACTTCTGGAGTCTCCCCAGGCGAGTCAGTCCTGGTCTCGAGTGGGGGCATGCACGTGGGGTTTCCTCCCGAGCTGTAGCAGCAGTGTCACGCTTCCCTTCGCCTGGATCATGGGATCTGTGGCTTTCCCTCGAGGTTTTCTCAGGATACTTTCCCACGAGGCTTTCCCACAGGGCTGTCCCACATGCCACCGTGGTGTGAGTCGATCCTCAGCTTGAAAGTCGAGGCAGTGCAGGGAAAACAGGTTTCTGTGGAATGGAATGAGACATCTGGAGGAGTGTGGGAACGGTGGCACGAACCTGGAGTTCCTCTCCCGTTTCAAGTTGAGAGCGCCTCCTCTTGAGATGCGACGGGAACTCCGGGAATACTTTCCCGACCACGCAGGGAAAGGATCCCTCCTCTAGAGCTATGAGGAAGAAACGGGGCTCCTCTGTATGTGGGCGGGACTCTCGTCCTTCTTCTCGAGTGGAGTCTGGTATGACGGGGAACTTCTTGAGTTGCAGCAAGGGTGTGAAGGACCCTTGGGAAGTTCCAGAGGTTAGGTGTGATTAGCGTCGAGACGCCTCAGGGAAATGGGCCTCATCTCGCCTGGAGGGGAGAACCTCCTGGATTTTCAAGAGTTGTGGCCGGTGCTCTCGACTTACCATGGGGACTTCAGGGACCCGCTCTGGTGGCCTCTGGAAAGGCCAGTCCCCATGCCAGTTGCTCGGGGGCCTCTCGGGATTCTTCTCAGGGCGATGCCGGGGCCTAAGACCTTGTGTGGAGTCGGTGCCGGAACCTGAGGATTCCTCTCCTGTGCTGACATGGATCTTGGGGTACTGCTGGAGTCTTCCCAGGGGAGTCATTTCTCGTCTCGAGTGGGGGCATGCACGTGCGCTTTCCTCCCGAGCTGTAGCATCATTGTCACGCTTCCCATCGCGTGGATCAAGGGATCAGGGGCTTTCCCTCGAGGCTTTCCGACGAGGCTTGCCCACAGGGCTCTGCCAGTTCCACCGTGGTGTGAGTCGATCTTTGGCTTGAAAGTCGACGCAGTGCAGGGAAAACAGGTTTCCCTGGAATGGACGGAGACATCTGGGGGACTCTGGGAATGGTGGCACGACCCTGGAGTTCCTCTCGCCTTTCCTGTGGAGAGCGCCTCCTCTTGAGATGCGACGGGAACGCTGGGAATTCTTTCTCGACCCCGCAGGGAAAGGATCCCTCCTCTCGAGCTAGGAGGCGGAAACGGGGGCTCCTCTGGATGTAGGCGGGACTCTCGTGCTTCCTCTCGAGTGGAGACGGGTATGTCGGGGAACATCTTGAGTTGCAACAAGGGTGTGAAGGACCCTTTCTAAGTTCCAGAGGTTTGGTGTGATTAGCCTCCGAGACGCCTCAGCGGAAATGGGCCTCATCTTGACCTGAGGGGAGAACATCCTGGAAGTTCTCGAGTTGTGGCAGGTGCTCTCGACTTACGACGGGGACCTCAGGGACCCGCTCTGGTGGCCCCAGGAAAGGCCAGTCCCCATGCGAGTTGCTCGGGGGCCTCTCGGATTCCTCTCCCGTCGATGCCGGGGCCGAAGATCTTGTGTGGAGTGGATGCCGGTACCTGAGGATTCCTCTCCAGTGCTAACGTGGATCTTGGGGTACTTCTGGAGTCTCCCCTGGGGAGTCAGTCCTCATCTCGAGTGGGGGCATGCACGTGGGTTTTCCTTCCGTGCTGTAGTAGCAGTGTCATGCTTCCCTTCGCGTGGATCAAGGGATCTGTGGCTTTCCCTCGAGGCTTTCCCACGAGGCTTTCCCACAAGGCTGCCCACGTGCCACTGTGGTGTGAGTCGATCCTAGGCTTGAAAGTCGAGGCAGTGCAGGGAAAACAGGTTCCCTGGAATGGACGGAGACATCTGGGGGACTCTGGGTAATGGTGGCACGAACCTGGAGTTCCTCTCGCTTTTCCTCTGGAGAGCGCCTCCTCTTGAGATGCGACGGGAACGCCGCGAATTCATTCCCGACCACGCAGAGAAAGGATCAAACCTCTCGAGCTAGGAGGCGGAAACGTGGCTCCTCTTGATGTGGGCGGGACTTTCCTGCTTCCTCTCGAGTGGAGACGGGTATGTCGGGGAACTACTTGAGTTGCCTGCAAGGGTGTGAAGGACCCTTTGGAAGTTCCAGAGGTTACGTGTGATTTGCCTGGAGAAGCCTCAGCGGAAATGGGCCTCATCTCGCCTGGAGGGGAGAACCTCCTGGATTTTTCGAGTTGCGGCAGGAGCTCTCGACTTACGATGGGGACCTCAGGGATCCGCTCTGGTGCCTCAGGAAAGGCCAGTCGCCATGCGAGTTGCTCGGCAGCCTCTCTGGATTCCTCTTCCGTCGATGCTGGGGCCTAAGACCTTCTGTGGAGTCAGTGCGGGAACCTGAGGATTTCCTCTCCAGTGCTGACATGGATCTTGGGGTACTTCTGGAGTCCCCCAGGGGAGTCCAGTCCTCATCTCGAGTAGGGGCATGCACGTGTGCTTTCCTTCCGAGCTGTAGCAGCAGTGTCCGCGCTTCCCTTCGCGTGGATCAAGGGATCTGTGTCTTTCCCTCGAGGCTTTCCCACGAGGCTTTCCCACAGGGCTGTCCCACGTGCCACGGTGGTGTGAGTTGATCCTCGGCTTGAAAGTCGATGCAGTTCAGGGAAAACAGGTTTCCCTGGAATGGACTGAGATATTCAGGGGACTCTGGAATGGTGGCACGACCCTGGAGTTCCTCCGCCTTTCCTGTGGAGAGCGCCTCCTCTTGAGATGCAACCGGGAACGCAGGGAATTCTTTCCCGACCACGCAGGGAAAAGGATCCCTCCTCTGGAGCTAGGAGGCGGAAACGGGGCTCCTCTGGATGTGGGCGGGACTCTCGTGCTTCCTCTCGAGTGGAGACGGCTATGTCGGAGAACTTCTGAGTTGCCAGCAAGGGTGTGAAGGACCCTTTGGAAGTTCCAGATATTAGATGTGATTAGCCTCGAGACGCCTCAGCGGAAATGGGCCTCATCTCGCCTGCAGGGGAGAACCTCCTGGATGTTCTCGAGTTGCGGCAGGTGCTCTCGACTTACGACGGGGCCTGCAGGGCCCCGCTCTGGTGGCCTCAGGAAAGGCCAGTCCCCTTGCGAATAGCTCAGGGCCTCTCGGGATTCCTTCTCCCTTCGATGCCGGGGCCTAAGACCTTGTGTGGAATCCGGTGCCGAAACCTGAGTATTCGTCTCCAGTGCTGACATGGATCTTGGCGTACTTCTGGAGTCTCCCCAGGGGAGTCAGTCGTCGTCTCAAGTGGGGGCATGCACGTGTGCTTTACTCCCGAGCTGTGACAACAGTGTCACGCTTCCCTTCTCGTGGATCAAGGACCTGTGGCTTTCCCTCGAGGCTTTCCACGAGGCTTTCCCAAGAGGCTTTCCCACAGGGCTGTCCCACGTGCCAACGAGGTGTGAGTCGATGCTCGGCTTGAAAGTCGAGGCAGTGCAGGGAAAAACAGGTTTCCCTGGAATGGACTGATACATCTGGGGGACTCTGGGAATGGTGACACGACCCTGGAGTTCCTCTCGCCTTTCCTGTGGAGAGCGCCTCCTCTTGAGATGCGAGGGAAACGCCGGGAATTCTTTCCCGACCACGAGGGAAATGATACCTCCTCTCGAGCTAGGAGGCGGAAAAGGGGCTCCTCTGGATGTGGGCGGGACTCTCGTGCTTCCTCTCGAGTGGAGCCGGGTATGTCGGGGACCTTCTTGAGTTGCAGCAAGGGTGTGAAGGACCCTTTGGAAGTTCCAGAGGTCAGGTGTGATAAGCCTCGAGTCGCCTCTGCGGAAATGGGCCTCATCTCGCCTGGAGGGAAAACCTCCTGGATTTTCTCGAGTTGCGTCAGGTGCTCTCGACTTACGATGGGACCTCAGAGACCCGCTCTGGTGGCCTCAGGAAAGACCAGTCCCCATGCGAGTTACTCAGGGCCTCTCGGGGTTCCTCTCCCGTCGATGCCAGGGCCTAAGACCTTGTGTGGAGTAGGTGCCAGAACCTGAGGATTCCTTTGTAGTGCTGACAAGGATCTTGGGGTACTTCTCCAGTCTCCCCACGGGAGTCAGTCCTCATCTCGATTTAGGCCTGCACGTGCGCTTTCCTCCCGAGCTGTAGCAGCCAGTTCACGCTTCCTTCGCGTGGATCAAGGTATCTGCGGCTTTCCTCGAGGCTTTCCCACGAGGTCTTTTCCACGAGGCTTTCCCACGAGACTTTCCAAAGGGCTGTCCCACGTGCCACCGTGTTGTGTGTCGATCCTAGGCTAGAAAGTTGAGGCAGTGCAGGAGAAACAGGATTCCATGGAATGGACTGAGACATCTGGGGGCCTCTGGGAATGGGTGCACGAATCTGGAGTTCCTCTCGCCTTTCCTGTGGAGAGCGCCTCCTCTTGAGATGAGATGGGAACTCCGGGAATACTTGACCGACCACTCAGTGAAAGGATCCCTCCTCCCGTGCTAGGAGGCAGTAACGGGGCTCCTCTGGATGTGGCGGACTCTCGGGCTTCCTCTCGAGTGGAGACGGGTGTGTGGGGGAGCTTCTTGAGTTGCAGCAAGGGCGGAAGGACCCTTTGTAAGTTCCATAGGTTAGGTGTGATTAGCCTGGAGACGCCTCAGCGGAAATGGGCCTTATCTCGCCTGGAGGGTAGAACCTCCTGGATTTTCTCGAGTTGCGGGCAGGTGCCCGACTTACGACGGGACCTCAGGGACCCGCTCTGGTGCCCTCAGGAAAGGCCAGGCCCCATGCGCGTTGCTCTGGGGCCTCGCGGGATTCCTCTCCCGTAGATGCCAGGGCCTAAGACCTTGTGTGGAGTCGGTGCTGGAAGCTGAGGATTCCTCTCCAGTGCTGACATGGATCTTGGGTACTTCTCGAGTCTCCCCAGGGGTGTCAGTCTTCGTCTCGAGTGGGGCCATGCACGTGCGCTTTCCTCCGAGCTGTAGCAGCAGTGTCCCGCTTCCCTTCGCGTGGATCAAGGGATCTGTGGCTTTCCCTCGAGGCTTTTCCCACGAGGCTTTCCCACAGGGCTGTCCCACGTGCCACTGTGGTGTGAGTCGATCCTCGGCTAGAAAGTCGAGGCAGTGCAGGGAAACAGGTTTCCCTGGAATGAACTGAGACATCTGGGGGACTCTGCGAATGGTGGCACGACACTGGAGTTCCTCTTGCCTTTCCTGTGGAGAGCGCCTCCTCTTGAATTGCGACGGGAACTCGGTGAATTCTTTCCAGACAACGCACGGAAAGGATCCCACCTCTGGAGCTAAGGGCAGAAATGGGGCTCCTCTGGATGTGGGTGGGACTCTCGTGCTTCCTCTCGAGTGCAGACGGGTATGTCGGAGAACTTCTTGAGTTGCAGCAAGGGTGTGAAGGACCCTTTGGAAGTTCCAGAGGTTAGGTGTGATTAGCCTCAAGACGCCTCAGCGGAAATGGGCCTCATCTTGCCTGGAGGGGAGAACCTCCTGGATTTTCTCGAGTTGCGGCAGGTGTTCTCGACTTATGACGGGACCTCAGGGACCCGCTCTGGTGGACTCAGTAAAGGCCAGTCCACATGTGCGTTGCTCAGGGCCTCTCGGATTCCTCTCCCGTCGATGCTGGGGCATACGACCTTGTGTGAATTCGGTGCCGGAACTTGAGGATTCCTCTCCAGTGCTGACATGGATCTTGGGTACTTCTGGAGTCTCCCCAGGGGAGTCAGTCGTAGTCTCGAGGGGCATGCACGTGCGATTTCCTCCAGAGCTGTAGCAGCAGTGTCACGCTTCCCTTCGCGTGGATCAAGGGATCTGTGGCTTTCCCTAGAGACTTTCCCACGAGGCTTTCCCACGGGGCTTTCCCACGAGGCTTTCCCACAGGGCTGTCCCACGTGCCACCGTGGTGTGAGTCGATCCTCGGCTAGAAAGTCAAGGCAGTGCAGGGAAAACAGGTTTTCCTGGAATGGACTGAGACATCTGGGGGACTCTGCGAATGGTGGCACGACCCTTGAGTTCCTCTCGCCTTTCCTGTGGAGAGCGCCTCATCTTGAGATGCGACGGGAATGCCGGAATTCATTACCAACGACAGGGAAAGGATCCCTCCTCTCGAGCTACGAGGCGGACACGGGGCTCCTCTGGATGTGAGCGGAGCTCTTGTGCTTCCTCTCGAGTGGAGACGGGTATGTCATGGAAATTCTTGAGTTGTAGCAAGGGTGT
>NW_017191951.1:0-10534 GCF_001704415.2 Capra hircus
GTGCTTCCTTTGTGGAGACTGGTATATCCGGGAACTTCTTGAATTGCAGCAAGGCAGCAAGTGTGAAGAACCCTTTGGAAGTTCCAGAGGTTAGGTGTGATTAGCCTGGAGACGCCTCAGCGGAAATGGGCCTCAACTCGCCGGAGGGGAGAACCTCCTGGATTTTCTCGAGTTGCGCAGGTGCTCTAGTCTTACGACGGGGACCTCAGGGACTCGCTCTGGTGGCCTCAGGAAAGGTCATTCCCCATGCGAGTTGCTCGGGGCCCTCGGGATTCCTCTCCCGTCGATGCCGGGGCCTAAGACCTTGTGTGGAGTGGGTGCTGGAACTGAGGATTCCTCTCCAGTGCTGACATGGATCTTGGGTACTTCTGGAGTCTCCCCAGGGGAGTCAGCCTCGTCTCAGTGGGGGAATGCACGTGCGCTTTCCTCCGAGCTGTAGCAGCAGTGTCCCTTCCATTCGCGAGGATCAAGGGAACTGTCGCTTTCCCTCGAGGCTTTCCCAGAGGCTTTCCCACGGCTTCCCAGGCTGGCTCTCCCACGTGCCACCGTGGTGTGAGTCGATCCTGGGCTTGAAAGTCGAGGCAGTGCAGGGAAAACAGGTTTCCCTGGAATGGACTGAGACATCTGGGGGACTTTGGGAATGGTGGCACGACCTCGAGTTCCTCTCGCCTTTCCTGTAGAGAGTTCCTCCTCTTGAGATGCCACGGAAACGCCGGGAAATCTTTCCCGAGCACGCATGGAAAGGATCCCTCCTCTCGAGCTAGGAGGCAGAAACGGGGCTCCTCTGGATGTAGGCGGGACTCTCGTGCTTCGTCTCGAGTGGAGACGGGTATGTCGGGGAACTTCTTGAGTTGCAGCAAGGGTGTGAAAGACCCGTTGGAAGTTCCAGAGGTTAGGTGTGATTAGCCTCGAGACGCCTCTGCGGAAATGGCCCTCATCTCGCCTGGAGTAGAGAACCCCTGGATTTTCTCGAGTTGAGGCAGGTGCTCTCGACATACGACGGGGACCTCAGGGACCCGCTCTGGTGGCCTCAGGAAAGGCCAGTCCCCATGCGAGTTCCTCGGGGGCCTCATGGGGACCTCTCGGGTTTCCTCTCCCGTCGATGCTGGGGCCTAAAACCTTGTGTGGAGTCAGTGCCGGAACCTGAGGATTCCTCTCCAGTGCTGACATGGATCTTGGGGTACTTCTGGAGTCTCCCAGGGGAGTCAGTCCTTGTCTCGAGTGGGGCATGCACATGTGCTTTCCTCCCAGCTGTAGCAGCAGTGTCACGCTTCCCTTCGAGTGGATCAAGGGATCGGTGGCTTTCCCTCGAAGCTTTCCACGAGGCTTTCCCAGAGGGTTTCCCACAGGGCTGTCCCACGTGTCACCGTGGTGTGAGTCAATCCTCGGCTTGAAAGTCGAGGCAGTGCACGGAAAACAGGTTTCCCTGGAATGGACTGAGACATCTGGGGACTCTGGGAATGGTGGCACGACCCTGAAGTTCCTCTCGCCTTTCCTTTGGAGAGCGCCTCCTCTTGAGATGCGACGGGAGGGGAATTCTTTCCCGACCACGCAGGGAAAGGATCCCTCCTCTCGAGCTAGGAGGCGGAAACGGGCTCCTCTGCATGTGGGCGGGACTCTCCTGCTTCCTCTCCAGTGGAGTCGGGAATGTTGCGGAACTTCTTGAGTTGCAGCAAGGGTGTGAAGGACCCTTTGGAAGTTCCAGAGTTTAGGTGTGATTAGCCTCGAGACGCCTCAGCGGAAATGTGCCTCATCTCGCTGGACGGGAGAACCTCCTGAATTTTTTCCAGGTGCGACAGGTGCTCTGGACTTACGAAGGGGACCTCAGGGACCCGCTGTGGTTGCGTCAGGAAAGGCCAGTCCCCATGGGAGTTGCTCGGGGGCCTCTCGGGCTTCCTCTCCGGTCGATGCAGGGGCCTAAGATCTTGTGTGGAGCCGGTGCAGGAACCTGAGGATTCCTCTCCAGTGCTGACATGGATCTTCGGGTACTTCTGGAGTCTCCCCAGGGGAGTCAGTCCTCGTCTCGAGTGGGGGCATGCACGTGGGCTTTCCTTCGAGCTGTAGCAGCAGTGTCCCACTTCCCTTCGCATGGATCAAGGGATCTGTGGCTTTCCCTCGAGGGCCTTTCCCACGAGCTTCACACAGGGCCGTCCCACGTGCCACCGTGGTGTGAGTCGATCCTCGGCTTGAAAGTCGAGGCAGTGCAGGGAAAACAGGTTTCCCTGGAATGGACTGAGACATCTGGGGGACTCTGGGAATGGTGGCACGACCCTGGAGTTCCTCTCGCCTTTTCGGTTTAGAGCCCCTCCTCTTGAGATGCGACGGAATCGCCGGGAATTCTTTCCCGACCACGCAGGGAAAGGATCCCACCTCTCGAGCTAGGAGGCGGAGATGGGGCTCCTCTGGATGTGCGGGACTCTCGTGCTTCCTCTCGAGTGGAGACGGGTATGTCGGGGAACTTCTTGAGTTGCAGCAAGGGTGTGAAGGACCCTTTCGAAGTTCCAGAGTTTAGGTGTGATTAGCCTCGAGACGCCTCAGCGGAAATGTGCCTCATCTCGCCTGGACGCGAGAACCTCCTGGATTTTCTCGAGTTGCGACTGGTGCTCTCGACTTACGAAGGGAACCTCAGGGACCCGCTCTGGTGGCCTTAGGAAAGGCCAGTCCCCTTGCGAGTTGCTCGAGAGCCTCGCGGGATTCTTCTTCCGTCGATGCTGGGGCCTAAGACCTTGTGTGGAGTCGGTGTTGGAACCTGAGGAATCCTCTCCAGTGCTGACATGGATCTTGGGGTACTTCTGGAGTCTCCCCAGGGAGTCAGTCCTCGTCTCGAAGGGGGCATGCACGTGCGCTTTCCTCCCGAGCTGTAGAGCAGTGTCACGCTTCCCTTCGCATGGAGCAAGGGATCTGTGGCTTTCCTCTTTCCCCAGGGCTTTCCCACGAGGGCTTGTCCCACGTGCCACTGTGGTGTGAGTCGAACCTCGCCTGAAAGTCAAGGCAGTGCAGGGAAAACAGGTTTCCCTGGACTGGACTGAGACATCCAGGGGACTCTGGGAATGGTGGCACGACCCTGGAGTTCCTCTCGTCTTTCCTGAGGAGAGCGCCTCCTCTTGAGATGTGATGGGAACACCGGGTTTTCTATCCCGACCACGCAGGGAAAGGATCCCTCCTCTCGAGCTAGGAGGCGGAAATGGGGATCCTCTGGTTGTGGGCGGGATTCTCGTGCTTCATGTTGAGTGGAGACGGGTATGTCGGGGAACTTCTTGAGTTGCAGCAAGGGTGTGAAGGACCCTTTGGAAGTTCCAGAGGTTAGGTGTGATTAGCCTCGAGACGCCTCAGCTGAAATGGACCTCATCTCGCCTGGAGGGGAGAACCTCCTGGATTTTCTCGAGTTGCTGCAGGTGCTCTCGACTTACGACCGGGACCTCAGGGACCCGCTCTGGTCGCCTCAGGAAAGGCCAGTCCCCTTGCGAGTTGCTCGGGGGCCTCCTGGGGGCCTCTCGGGTTTCCTCTCCCGTCGATGCTGGGGCCTAAGACCTTGTGTGGAGTCAGTGCTGTAACCTGAGGATTCCTCTCCAGTGCTGACATGGATCTTGGGGTACTTCTGGAGTCTCCCCAGGGAGTCAGTCCTCGTCTCGAGTGGGGCATGCACGTGCGCTTTCCTCCCGAGCTGTAGCAGCAGTGTCACGCTTCCCTTCGCGTGATCAAGGGATCTGTGGCTTTCCCTCGAGGCTTTCCCACGAGGCTTTCCTACGAGGCTTTCCCACAGGGATGTCCCACGTGCCACCGTGGTGTGAGTCGATCCTCGGCTTGAAAGTCGGAGGCAGTGCAGGGAATACAGGTTTCCCTGGAATGGAGCTGAGACATCTGGGGGACTCTGGGAATGGTGGCACGAACCCTGGAGTTCCTCTCGCCTTTCCTGTGGAGAGCAGCCTCCCGTTGAGTGCCTCGGATATGCCGGGAATTCTTTCCCGACCACGCAGGGAAAGGATCCCTCCTCTCGAGCTAGGAGGCGGAAACGGGGCTCCTCTGGATGTGGGCGGTACTCTCGTGCTTCCTCTGGAGTGGAGACGGGTATGTCGGGGAACTTCTTGAGTTGCAGCAAGGGTGTGAGGGACCCTTTGGAAGTTCCAGAGTTTAGGTGTGATTTGCCTCGAGACACCTCAGCGGAAATGGGCCTCATCTCGCCTGGAGGGGAGACCTCCTGGATTTTCTCGAGTTGTGGCAGGTGCTCTCGATTTACGACGGGGACCTCAGGGACCCGCCCTGGTGTCCTCAAGAAAGGCCAGTCCCCATTCGAGTTGCTCGGGGCCTCTCGGGATTCGTCTCCCGTCGATGTCAGTGCCTCAAACCTTGTGTGGAGTCGGTGCCAGTATCTGAGGATTCCTCTCCAGTGCAGACATGGAACTTGGGGTACTTCTGGAGTCTCCCCAGGGGAGCCAGTCGTCGTCTCGAGTGAGGTCATGCACGTGCGCTTTCTTCCCGAACTGTAGCAGCAGTGTCACGCTTCCCTTCGCGTGGATCAAGGAATCTGTGGCTTTCCCTCGACGTTTTCCCACGAGGCTTTCCCAAGAGGCTTTCCCAAAGGGCTGTCCCACGTGCCACCGTGGTGTGAGTCGATGCTCGGCTTGAAAGTCGAGGCAGTGCAGGGAAAACAGGTTTCCCTGTAATGGACTGAGACATCTGGGGACTCTGGGAATGGTGGCACGACCCTGGAGTTCCTCTCGCCTTTCCTGTGGAGAGCGCCTCCTCTTGAGATGCGAGGGAAACGCCGGGAATTCTTTCCCGACCACGCAGGGAAAGGATCCCTCCTCTCGAGCTAGTAGGCTGAAACGGGGCTCATCTGGATGCGAGCGGGACTCTCGTGCTTGCTCTCAAGTGGAGACCAGCATGTCGGGGAACTTCTTGAGTTGCAGCAAGGGTGTGAATGACCCTTTGGAAGTTCCAGAGGTTAGGTGTGATTAGCCTCGACACGCCTCAGCGGAAATGGGCCTCATCTCGCCTGGAGGGGAAAACCTCCTGGATTTTCTCGAGTTGCGGCAGGTGCTCTCGACTTACGACGGGGACCTCAGGGACCCGCTCTGATGGCCTCAGGAAAGGCCAGTCCCCATGCGAGTTGCTCAGGGACTCTCGGGATTCCACTCCCATAGATGCCGGGGCCTAAGTCCTTTGTGGAGTCGGTGCCGGAACCTGAGGATACCTCTCCAGGCCAGACATGGATCATGGGGTACTTCTGGAGTCTCCCCAGGGGGGTCAGTGCTCGTCTCGAGGGGAGGCATGCACGTGCGCTTTCCTCCCGAGCTGTAGCAGCAGTGTCACGCTTCCCTTCGCGTGGATCAAGGCATCTGTGGCTTTCCCTCGAGGCTTTCCCACGAGGCTTTCCCACGAGGCTTTCCCACAGGGCTGTCCCACGTGCCACCTTGGTGAGAGTCGATCCTCGGCTTGAAATTCGAGGCAGTGCAGGGAAAACAGTTTTTCCTGGAATGGACTGAAATATCTGGGGGACTCTGGGAATGGTGGCACGACCCTGGAGTTCCTCTCGCCTTTCCTGTGGAGAGGGCCTCCTCTTGAGATGCGACGGAACGCCGGAAATTCTTTCCCGACCACGAGGGAAATGATACCTCCTCTCGAGCTAGGAGGCGGAAACGGGGCTCCTCTGGATGTGGGCGGGACTCTCGTGCTTCCTCTCGAGTGGAGACGGGTATGTCGGGGAACTTCTTGAGTTGCAGCAAGGGTGTGAAGGACCCTTTGGAAGTTCCAGAGGTCAGGTGTGATAAGCCTCGAGTCGCCTCTGCGGAAATGGGCCTCATCTCGCCTGGAGGGGAGAACCTCCTGGATTTTCTCGAGTTGCGGCAGGTGCTCTCGACTTACGACAGGGACCTCAGAGACCCGCTCTGGTGGCCTCAGGAAAGACCAGTCCCCATGCGAGTTACTCAGGGCCCTCTCGGGATTCCTCTCCGTCGATGCCAGGGCCTAAGACCTTGTGTGGAGTCGGTGCCGGAACCTGAGGATTCCTTTGCAGTGCTGACAAGGATCTTGGGGTACTTCTCCAGTCTCCCCACGGGAGTCAGTCCTCATCTCGAGTGGGGGCATGCACGTGCGCTTTCCTCCCGAGCTGTAGCAGCAGTGTCATGCTTCCCTTCGCGTGGATCAAGGTATCTGCGGCTTTCCCTCGAGGCTTTCCACGAGTCTTTTCCACGAGGCTTTCTCACGAGACTTTCCCAAAGGGCTGTCCCACGTGCCACCGTGTTGTGTGTCGATCCTAGGCTAGAAAGTCGAGGCAGTGCAGGAGAAACAGGTTTCCATGGAATGGACTGAGACATCTGGGGGCCTCTGGGAATGGGTGCACGAATCTGAAGTTCCTCTCGCCTTTCCTGTGGAGAGCGCCTCCTCTTGAGATGAGACGGGAACTCCGGGAATACTTGACCGACCACTTAGTGAAAGGATCCCTCCTCTCGAGCTAGGAGGGGGAAACGGGGCTCCTCTGGATGTGGCGGGACTCTCGGGCTTCCTCTCGAGTGGAGACGGGTATGTGGGGGAGCTTCTTGAGTTGCAACAAGGGCGTGAAGGACCCTTTGTAAGTTCCATAGGTTAGGTGTGATTAGCCTCGAGACGCCTCAGCGGTAATGGGCCTCATCTCGCCTGGAGGGTAGAACCTCCTGGATTTTCTCGAGTTGTGGCAGGTGCCCTCGACTTACGACGGGGACCTCAGGGACCCGCTCTGGTGCCCTCAGGAAAGGCCAGGCCCCATGCGAGTTGCTCGAGGGCCTCTCGGGATTCCTCTCCCGTCTATGCCGGGGCCTAAGACCTTGTGTGGAGTCGGTGCCAGAACCTGAGGATTCCTCTCCGGTGCTGACATGGATCTTGGGGTATTTCTGAGGTCTCCCCGGAGGAGTCAGTCCTCGTCTCGAGGGGAGGCATGCACGTGGGCTTTCCTCCCGAGCTGTAGCAGCAATGTCACGCTTTCCTTCACGTGGATCAAGGGATCTGTGGCTTTCCCTCGAGGCTTTCACACGAGGCTTTCCCAAGAAGCTTTCCCACAGGGCTGTCCCACGTGCCACCGTGGTGTGAGTCGATCCTCGCTTGAAAGTCGAGGCAGTGCAGGGAAACAGGTTTCCCTGGAATGGACTGAGACATCTGGGGGACTCTGCGAATGGTGGCACGACACTGGAGTTCCTCTCGCCTTTCCTGTGGAGAGCGCCTCCTCTTGAATTGCGACGGGAACTCGGTGAATTCTTTCCAGACAACGCACGGAAAGGATCCCACCTCTGGAGCTAAGAGGCAGAAATGGGGCTCCTCTGGATGTGGGTGGGACTCTCGTGCTTCCTCTCGAGTGGCAGACGGGTATGTCGGAGAACTTCTTGAGTTGCAGCAACTGTGTGAAGGACCCTTTGGAAGTCCCAGAGGTTAGGTGTGATTAGCCTCAACACGCCTCAGCGGAAATGGGCCTCATCTCGCCTGGAGGGGAGAACCTCCTGGATTTTCTCGAGTTGGGGCAGGTGCTCTCGACTTATGACGAGGACCTCAGGGACCCGCTCTGATGGACTCAGTAAAGGCCAGTCCACATGCGCGTTGCTCAGGGGCCTCTCGGGATTCCTCTCCCGTCGATGCCGGGGCCTACGACCTTGTGTGAATTCGGTGCCGGAACTTGAGGATTCCTCTCCAGTGCTGACATGGATCTTGGGGTACTTCTGGAGTCTCCCCAGGGGAGTGAGTCCTCGTCTCGAGTGGGGGTATGCACGTGCGCTTTCCTCCCGAGCTGTAGCAGCAGTGTCACGCTTCCCTTCCGTGGATCATAGGGATCTGTGGCTTTCCCTCGAGGCTTTCCCATGAGGCTTTCCCACGACGCTTTCCCACCAGGCTTCCAACGAGGCTTTCCCCCAGTGATGTCCCACGTGCCACCGTGGTGTCAGTCGATCCTCGGTTTGAAAGTCGAGGCAGTGCCGGGGAAACAGGCTTCCCTGGAATGGACTGAGACATCTGGGGGACTCTGGGAATGGTGACACGACCCTGGAGTTCCTCTCGCCTTTCCTGTGGAGAGCGCCCCTCTTGATATGTGACGGGAACGCCGGGAATTCTTTTCCGAACACGCAGGGAAAGGATCCCTCCTGTCGAGCTAGGAGGCCGGAAACAGGGCTCCTCTGGATGTGGGCGGGACTCTCGTGCTTCCTCTCGAGTGGAGACGGGTATGTCAGGGAACTTCTTGAGTTGCAGCAAGGGTGTGAAGGGCCCTTTGGAAGGTCCAGAGGTTTAGGTGTGATTAGCCTCGAGTCGCCTCTGTGGAAATGGGGCTCATCTCGTCTGGAGGGAAGAACCTCCTGGATTTTCTCGAGTTGTGGCAGGTTCTCTCGACTTATGACGGGGACCTCAGGGACTCGCTCTGGTGGCCTCAGGAAGGCCAGTCCCCATGCGAGTGGCTCGGGGGCCTCTTGGGATTTCACTCCTATCGATGCCGGGGCCTAAGGCCTTGTGTGGAGTCAGTGCAGGAACCTGAGGATTCCTCTCCTTGCTGACATGGATCTTGGGTACTTCTGGAGTCTCCCCAGGGGAGTCAGTCCTCGTCTCGAGTGGGCCGCATGCACATGCGCTTACCTCCCGAGCTGTAGCTGCAGTATCTCGCTTCCCTTCTTGTGGAGTAAGGGATCAGGGGCTTTCCCTCGAGTCTTTCCCACGAGGCTTTCCCACGAGGCTTTCCCAAAGGGCGGTCCCACATGCCACCGTTGTGTGAGTCGATCCTCGGCTTGAGAGCCAAGTTAATGCAGGGAAAGCAGGTTTCCCGTGAAATGGACTGAGACATGTGGGGGACTCTGGGAATGGTGGCACCACCCTGGAGTTCCTCTCTCCTTTCCTGTGGAGAGTGACTCCTCTTGAGACGCTATGGGAACGCCGGGAATTCTTTCCCGACAACGCAGGGAAAGGATCCCTCCTCTCGAGCTAGGAGACGGAAACGGGGCTCCTCTGGATGTGGGCAGGCCTCTCGTGCTTCCTCTCGAGTGGAGACAGGTATGTCAGGGGAACTTCTTTGAGTTGCAGCAAGGACGTGAAGGACCCTTTGGAAGTTTCAGAGGTTAGGTGTGATTAGCCTCGAGATGTCTCAGCGGAAATGGGCCTCATCTCTCCTGGAGGGGAGAACCTTCTGGATTTTCTCGAGTTGCGGCAGGTGCTCTCGACTTACGACGGGGACCTCAGGGACCCGCTCTGTGGTCTCAGGAAAGGCCAGTCCCCCATGCGTGTTGCTCGGGGCCTCTCGGGATTCCTCTCCCGTCGATGCCCGGGCCTAACACCTTGTGTGGAGTCAGTGCCGGAACCTGAGGATTCCTCTCCAGTGCTGACATGGATCTTGGGGTACTAATGGAGTCTCCCTAGTGGAGGCAGTCCTCGTCTCGAGTGGGGCATGCACGTGCGATTTCCTCCCGAGCTGAAGCAGCAGTGTCACGCTTCCCTTCACGTGGATCAAGGGATCTGTGTCTTTCCCTCGAGGCTTTCTCCCACGAGGCCTTCCCACAGGGCTGTGCCACGTGCCACCGTGGTGTGAGTCGATCCTCGGCTTGAATGTCGAGGCAGTGCAGGGAAAACAGGTTTCCCTGGAATGGAATGTGACATCCGGGGGACTCTGGGAATGGTGGCACGACCCTGCAGTTCCTCTCCCCTTTCCTTTGGAGAGCGCCTCCTCTTGAGATGCGATGGGAATGCCGGGAATTCTTTCCCGACCACGTAGGGAAAGGATCCCTCATCTCGAGCTACGAGCCGGAAACGGAGCTCCTCTGGATGTGGCCGGGACCCTCGTGCTTCCTCTTGAGTGGAGACGGGTATGTCGGGGAACTTCTTGAGTTGCAGCATGACTGTGAAAGACTCTTTAGAAGTTCCAGAGTTCACGTGTGATTAGCCTCGAGACACATCAGTGGAAACGGGCCTCATCTCACCTGCAGGGGAGAACCTCCTGGATTTTACCGAGTTGCGGCAGGTGCTCTCGACTTACGACGGGGACCTCATGGACCACTCTGGTTACCTCAGGAAAGGCCAGTCCCCATGTGAGTTGCTAGAGGTCCTGTCGCTATTCCTCTCCCGTCGATGCCAGGGCCTAAGACCTTGTGTGGAGTCGGGGCCGGAACCTGAGGATTCCTCTCCAGGGCTGACATGCATCTTGGGGTATTTCTGGAGTCTCCCCAGGGGAGTCAGTTCTCGTCTCGAGTAGGGGCATGCACGTGCGCTTTCCTCCCGTGCTGTAGCAGCAGTGTCACGCTTCCCGTCGCGTGGATTAAGGGATCTGTGGCTTTCCCTCGAGGCTTTCCCACGAGGCTTTCCCACAGGGTTGTCACACGTGCCACCAGGTGTGAGTCGATCCTCAGCGTGAAAGTCGAAGCAGTGCAGGGAAAACAGGATCCTCTGGAATGGACTGAGACATCTGGGGACTCTTGGAATGGTGGCACGACCCATGAGTTCCTCTCGCCTTTCCTGTGCAGTGAGCCTCCTCTTGAGATGCGTCGAAACGTCGGGAATTCTTTCCCGAGGAAGCAGGGAAGGATCCTCATCTCGAGCT
>NW_017191952.1:0-10533 GCF_001704415.2 Capra hircus
TGTGGTCGGATCACATCTCAGGTGATTGCGTGTGGCCTGGGCAAGGGCTCTCAGGCCAATTTGTTGACCCCCCTCCCACCCGAGAACGGCTGGGACCATCGGCCAGGCCCGGGGTTCCGAGGCGTCAGCTGTGCCCAAATTCGGAGGGGCGTGGCATCGTTCGTTCATCTTGCTCCTTTGGCACACACATGGCTTCTCCGTTCTCTTTCTGGGAAGACAGTGTTGTTTCAGGGGCGTGCTGCGGGGGGCGGGGGCTGGGGTTGGGGGTGGTGGAGCGGGTGCTTTCCTGGCATGAGGCCCTTTATCCTCACATCTTCATGTGGGAATGGGAGTCGGGGAGCTCTGTGGCCTTGCTGGCCTTCAGTGGCTTCCTCTGCACAGGGGCCTAGTGGGCTTCTGCCTTTTTGTCAGGCGTTACGGGGTTTGGGCTTCGCTTTGGTGGCCTTGGCCTTTGCCTTGGCCTGGGCCTTGGCCTTGCCCTTGGCTTTTGCCGTTGCCCTTGCCTTGGTCTTGGCTTGGCCTTGCCCTGCCCTTGAACTTGACCTTGACCCTTGAACTTGAACTTGAACTTGACCTTGACCTTGACCTTGAACTTGGCCTTGACCTTGACCTTGAACTTGACCTTGACCTTGACCTTGAACTTGAACTTCAACTTGAACTTGACCTTGACCTTGAACTTGAACTTGACTTGACTTTGAACTTTGACTTGAACTGAACTTGAATTGAACTTGAACTTGACTTTGAACCCTTGAACTTGACTTTGAACTTGAACTTGACCTTGAACTTGACCTTGACCTTGAACTTCAACTTGAACTTCAACTTGAACTTGTCTTGAACTTGACCCTGAACTTGACCTTGACCTTGAACTTGAAGTTGACCTTGAACTTGAACTTAAACTTCAACTTGATCTTGAGCTTGAACTTGAACTTGACCTTGACCTTGAACTTGAACTTGACCTTGACCTTGACCAACAACGGGAGACCTCGAGATTTGCTCAGAGCACCGGAGGTCCAGAAGCAGGGCCCTGTATCTCCCCTTCCCTTTGTGATCATTGCAAAGACATTCCTAGCTGATAGCGGGAGTGCCCCTGAAGAAGCAAGCAGTGGGAGTGTGTTTGACACGACTGTGTGCCTTCCTGGCCTCAGCTCCACAAGGGGCCTTTCCTCTCGACGTAGGCCCCATGTCCCCTTGGGGAGGGTGTCATGCCTCTTTTCTCCTCACTGCCAAAGGGTGGAGCCAAGCTCGCTCTGTCAGAGGTACAAAAACAGCAATTGAATGGATTTTCAAGCTCTTGCTAGGCTGCACCCTTTCAGGGCCCACTTTACTGAAACAGGTGCTCTGTGGCCCCTGGTTGGGTATGCAGGTTCACAAACAGGGTGAGATCCTGTCCAAGCCAAGAATTTTCCTGAAAGACCTAGGCTCACTAGAGCTCTCCTCCAGAGCAAAGGGGATAGAGGAGATGTATGGAGGAGTCTTTGCCTTTCCCTGTGAGTGTGGGGCTACTCCCTACGGCCCCAAGCTCAGGGATAACTGCCTCTAAGAAAGGAATGGCAAGAAGCGCTATTCTTGGAGGTTGGGACAGGGAGTTCGCAGCATGTGGGGAAAGAAAGACTTCTTCGGGGAAGAAGAGGCAACCACCGGGGGTGTGTTTGCAAGCCTCTATTTGGAAGGAACAGGTTTGCTTATACAAGTCAAGACCTCCAGATCTGCTCAGAGGACTGAAGTTCCAGAGACAGGGCCATGAATCTCCCCTTCCCTTTGAGATCCTTGCAAAGACATTCCTAGCAGATCGTGGGAGTGCCCATGAAGAAGCAAGCAGCGGGAGTGTGCTTGACATCACTGGCTGCCTACCTGGGCTCAGCTCCTCAAGGGGCCTTTCTCTCCTGGTAGGCCCTATGTCCCCTTTGGGAGAGGGTGGTGCCCTCTTCCCTCCACACTGCCAAAGGGTGGAGGTGGAGCAAACTCGTTCTCTCCGAGGTAAAAAAAAAAGACAAATTGGATGGATTTTTAAGCTCTTGCTATTCTGCACCCCTCCAGGACCCACTCGAGCAAAACAGGTGCCCTGTGGCCCCTAGGTCGGGTATGCAGGTTCACACACCGGGTGGGATCCCGTCAAAGCCAAGAATTTTCCTGACAGTCCTAGGCTCACTAGAGCTCTCCTCCAGAGGAAAGGGGACAGAAAAGACGTGTGTGTGGAGGTGGCTCTGCCTTTCCAGGTCCCAATCTCAGGGATAACTGCCCCTAAGAAAGGAACTGCTGCTGCTGCTCCTGCTGCTAAGTTGCTTCAGTCGTGTTCGACTCTGTGCGACGCCATAGACGGTAGCCCACTAGGCTCCCCCGTCCCTGGGATTCTCCAGGCAAGAACAGTAAGTGGGTTGCCATTGCCTTCTCCAATGCATGAAAGTGAACATGAAAGTGCAGTCGCTCAGTCGTGTCCGACCCTCAGCGACCCCACGGACTGCAGCCTACCAGGCTTCTCCGTCCATAGGATTTTCTGAAAGGAACTGCAAGAAGCGCTTTTCCAGGAGGCTGGGAAAGGGAGTTCGCAGGATGTGGGGAAAGAGAGCCTCCTTCGGGGAAGAATAGGCGGCCACTTGTTTTGTGTTGCAAACCTCTATTTGGAAGGAACAGGTTAGCTTATACAAAGGGAGACCTCCAGATCTGCTCAGAGGACCAAAGTTGCAGAGGCAGGTCGGTGTATTTTCCCTTCACTTTGCGATCCTTGCAAAGACATTCCTTGCTGATAGATGATTCAGCAAGGGCCTTTGAGACTGTTGTTTTCTTTCCTGGTTCAAAGATTCCTTCAGTTCCTAATATAGATATCCTAGAAATTATCTGACATCCGTGAAAATCTGATATGTCCTGGTCAAATGCTGTCAGTTATAATTCCAGTTATCATATTAAAGCATTTCAAGTCGCAGCAGTGACCAGATTACATTGTCAATTTCTATTTAATCAGGTTTTAACCATGTCCTCTATGGTTTCACACTGATGCCTTTGCAGAAATACTGCTACTTCAAGATATATGGAATATACTTTTTTTAAGCTTACCGATAATTTGTTTGTTTGTTTGTTTGTCTCTCTGGTAAGCTGGTACCAGATGGAATTTAGTCTCCTCTCTAGGTTAAGAGAACAAAGTTTTCTTAGAATGCAATTTTTGATAACAGACTATGGATTTCTTTACCTTTCATTGATTTATAATTGTTTTCATCATCTGTTTTTTTACTTCGGTAAAGTAAATAAGCCTTATTTAAGATTTTGGTACATGTAGGATGGACTAAGCTTTCCCCACTCTTGCAAGTTCCCTTAACCCTTCAGATTCTTCTCGTGGGACCAAGATCTCACTTTCCTCCAGAGGGACAATCCAAGCTTTTTATTAGTTGATCTGCCCCTGACATCAGAGTCCATTTGAGCACGAGTTGGCATATAATTTAGGCATGAAACTATGACTACATAAAGAAAAGGTGACTTTATGATTCAGGGATGGCCATGATATGCCTTGCACTTCAGAGAAAATGGGTTAAAATGATTTTTTTTCTTCAAAACTGCACAGCCAGTTCTTTCAGCATATGCAATTGAAAACATCTAGTCATTAGGTCAGTTTTCATTCCAATCCCAAAGAAAGGCAATGACAAAGAATATTCAAGCTGCTGCACAATTGCACTCATCTCACACACTAGTAAAGTAATGCTCAAAATTCTCCAAGTTCACATGAACTGTGAACTTCGAAAATGTTCAAGAGGGATTTAAAACATGCAGAGAAACCAGAGATCAAACTGCCAACATCCACTGGATCATTGAAAAAGCAAGAGAGTTCCAGAAAAAAAGACATCTATTTCTGCTTTATTGACTATGCCAAAGCCTTTGACTGTGTGGATCACAATAAACTGGGAAAAATTCTGAAAGAGATGGGAATACCAGACCACCTGACCTGTCTCTTGAGAAACCTGTATGCAGGTCAGGAAGAAACAGTTCGAACTGGACATGGAACAACAGACTGGTTCTAAATAGGAAAAGGAATATGTCAAGGCAGTGTATTGTCACCCTGCTTATTTAACTTATATGCAGAGTACATCATGAAAAATGCTGGGATGGAAGATACATAAGCTGGAATCAAGATTGCCGGTAGAAATATCAATAAACGTAGATATGCAGATGACACCACCATTATGGCAGAACGTGAAGAGGAACGGGTATGTCGGGGAACTTCTTGAGTTGCAGCAAGGGTGTGAAGGACCCATTGGAAGTTCCAGAGGTTAGGTGTGGTTAGTCTCAAGATGCCTCAGCGGAAATGGGCCTCATGTCTCCTGGAATGGAGAGGCTCCTGGATATTCCGAGTTTCAGCAGGTGCTCTCTAGTTACGACGGGGATTCAGGGACCCGCTCTTTCGGCCACAGGAAAGGCCAGTTATCATGCGTGTTGCTAGGGGCCTCTCGTGATTCCTCTCCCGTCGATGCCGGGGCCTAAGACCTTGTGTGGAGTCGTGCCGGAAACTGAGGATTCCTCTCCAGTGCTGACATGGATCTTCGGGGACTTCTGTTGTCTCCCAGAGGCGTAAGTCCTCGTCTCGAGTGGGGGCATGCACGTGCCTTTCCTCCGAGCTGTAGCAGCAGTGTCACGCTTCCCTTTTCGTGGATCAAGGGATCTGTGGCTTTCCCTCTAGACTTTCCCATGAGGCTTTCCCACGAGGCTTTCCCACGTGCCACGTGGTGTGAGTCGATCCTCGGCTTGAAAGTCGAGGCAGTGCAGGGAAAACAGGTTCCTGGAATGGACTGAGACATCTGGGGGACTCTGGCAATGGTGGCACGAACATGGAGTTCCTCTCGCTTTTCCTCTGGAGAGCGCCTCCTCTTGAGATGCGACGGGAACGCCGCGAATTCTTTCCCCACCACGCAGGGAAAGGATCAACCTCTCGAGCTAGGAGGCGGAAACGTGGCTCCTCTTGATGTGGGCGGACTTTCCTGCTTCCTCTCGAGTGGAGACGGGTATGTCGGGGAACTTCTTGAGTTGCAGCAAGGGTGTGAAGGACCCTTTGGAAGTTCCAGAGGTAAGGTGTGATTAGCCTCGAGATACCTCAGCGGAAATGGGCCTCATGTCGCCTGGAGGGGAGAACCTCCTGGATTTTCTCGAGTTGCGGCAGGTGCTCTCGACTTACGACGGGGACCTCAGGGACCCACTCTGGTGGCCTCAGGAAAGGCCAGTCCCATGCGAGTTGCTCGGGGCCTCTCGGGATTCCTCTCCCGTCGATGCCGGGGCCTAAGACCTTGTGTGGAGTCAGTGCCGGAACCTGAGGATTCCTCTCCAGTGCCGACATGGATCTTCGGGGACTTCTGGAGTCTCCCCAGAGGCGTAAGTCCTCGTCTCGAGTGGGGCATGCACGTGTGCTTTTCCTCCCGAGCTGTAGCAGCAGTGTCACGCTTCCCTTTTCGTGGATCAAGGGATCTGTGGCTTTCCCTCTAGACTTTCCCATGAGGCTTTCCCACGAGGCTTTCCCACAGGGCTTTCCCACGTGACACGGTGGTGTGAGTCGATCCTCGGCTTTAAAAGTCGAGGCAGTGAAGGGAAAACAGTTTTCCCTGGAATGGACTGAGACATCTGGGGGACTCAGGGAATGGTGGCACGACCCTGGAGTTCCTCTCGCCTTTCCTGTGGAGAGCGCCTCCTCTTGAGATGCGACGGGAACGCCGGGAATTCTTTCCTGACCACGCAGGGAAAGTATCCCTCCTCTCGAGCTAGCAGGCGGAAACGGGGCCACTCTGGATATGGGCGGGACTCTCGGATTCCTCTTGAGTGGAGACGGGTATGTCGGGGAACTTCTTGAGTTGCAGCAAGGGTGTGAAGGACCCTTTGGAAGTTCCAGAGTTAAAGTGTGATTACCCCCTAGTTGCCTCAACGGAAATGGGCCTCATCTCGCCTGGAGGGGAGAACCTCCTGGATTTTCTCGAGATGCGGCAGGTGCTCTCGACTTACGACCGGGACCTCAGGGATCCGCTCTGGTGGCCTCAGGAAAGGCCAGTCCCCATGCGAGTTGCTCGGGGCCTCTCGGATTCCTCTCCCGTCGATGCTGGGGCCTAAGACTTGTGTGGAGTCAGTGCTGGAACCTGAGGATTCCTTTCCAGTGCAAACATGGATCTTAGGGTACTTCTGGAGTCTCCCAGGGCAGTCAGTCCTCGTCTCGAGAGGGGGCATGCACGTGCGCTTTCCTCCCGAGCTGCAGCAGTGGTTCTTTTCGCGTGGATCAAGGGATCTGTGTCTTTCCTTTCCCACGAGGCTTTACAGGGCTGTCCCAGGTGCCACCGAGATGTGAGTCGATCTTCGGCTTGAAAGTCGAGTGCAGGGAAAACAGATTTCCCTGGAATGGACTGAGACATCCAGGGGACTCTGGGAATGGTGGCACGACCTGGAGTTCCTCGCCTTTCCTGTGGAGAGCACCTCCTCTTGAGATGCAACGGGAACGCCGGAATTCTTTCCCTGGGAAAGGATCCCCCCTCGAGCTAGGAGGCGGAAACGGGGCTCCTCTGGATGTGGGCGGGACTCTCGTGCTTCCTCTCGAGTGGAGACGGGTATGTCGGGGAACTTCTTGAGTTGCAGCAAGGGTGTGAAGGACCCTTTGGAAGTTCCAGATGTTAGATGTGATTAGCCTCGAGACGCCACAGCGGAAATGGGCCTCATCTCGAATGGAGGGGAGAACCTCCTGGATTTTCTCGAGTGCGGCAGGTACTCTCGACTTACGACGGGGACCTCAGGGACCCGATCTGGTGGCCTCAGGAAAGGCCAGTCCCCATGCGAGTTGCTCGGGGCCTCTCGGGATTCCTCTCCGTCGATGCCGGGGCCTAAGACCTTGTGTGGAGTCGGTGCCGGAACCTGAGGATTCCTCTCCAGTGCTGACATGGATCTTGGGGTACTTCTGGAGTCTCCCATGGAGTCAGTCCTCGTCTCGAGTGGGGGCATGCACGTGCGCTTTCCTCCCGAGCTGTAGCAGCAGTGTCACTCTTCCCTACGCGTGGATCAAGGGATCTGTGGCTTTCCCTCGAGGCTTTCCCACAGGGCTGTCCAACGTGCCATCGCGGTGTGAGTCCATCCTCGGCTTGAAAGTCGACGCAGTGCAGGGAAAACAGGTTTCCCTGGAATGGACTGAGACATCTGGGGGACTCTGGGAATGGGGCCTGATACTGGAGTTCCTCTCGCCTTTCCTGTGGAGAGCGCCTACTCTTGAGATGAGACGGGAACGCTAGGAATTCTTTCCCGACCACGCAGGGAAAGGATGCCTCCTCTCGAGCTAGCAGGCGGAAACGGGGCCACTCTGGATATGGGCGGGACCCTCGGGTTCCTCTTGAGTGGAGACGGGTATGTCGGGGAACTTCTTGAGTTGCAGCAAGGGAGTGAAGGACCCTTTGGAAGTTCCAGAGGTAAGGTGTGATTAGCCTCGAGATACCTCAGCGGAAATAGGTCTCAGCTCGCCTGGAGGGGAGAACCTCCTGGATTTTCTCGAGTTGCGGCTGGTGCTCTCGACTTACGACGGGGAACTCAGGGACCCGGTGTGGTGGCCTCAGGAAAGGCCAGTCCCCATGCGAGTTGCTCGGGGGCCTATCGGGATTCCTCTCCCGTCGATGCTGGGTCCTAAGACCTTGTGTGGACTCAGTGCCAGAACCTGAGAATTCCTCTCCAGTGCCGACATGGATCTTGGGGTACTTCTGGATTCTCCCCAGGGCAGTCAGTCCTCGTCTCGAGTGGGGGCATGCACGTGCGCTTTCCTCCCGAGCTGTAGCAGCAGTGTCGCGCTTCCCTTCGCGTGGATCAAGGGATCTGTGTCTTTCCCTCGAGGCTTTCCCACGAGGCTTTCCCACAGGGCTGTCCCACGTGCCACCGTGGTGTGAGTCGATCCTCGGATTGAAAGTCGAGGCAGTGCAGGGAAAACAGGTTTCCCTGGAATGGACTGAGACATCCAGGGGACTCTGGGAATGGGGCTTGAGACTGGAGTTCCTCTCGCCTTTCCTGTGGAGAGCGCCTACTCTTGAGATGAGACGGGAACGCTAGGAATACTTTCCCGACCACGCAGGGAAAGGATCCCTCCTCTCGAGCTAGCAGGCGGAATCGGGCCACTCTGGATATGGGCGGGACCCTTGGCCTCTTGAGTGGAGACGGGTATGTCGGGGAACTTCTTGAGTTGCAGCAAGGGTGTGAAGGACCCTTTGGAAGTTCCAGAGTTTAAGTGTGATTACCCCCTTGTTGCCTCAGCGGAAATGGGCCTCATCTCGCCTGGAGGAGAACCTCCTGGATTTTCTCGAGTTGCGGCAGGTGCTCTCGACTTACGATGGGGACCTCAGGGACCCGCTCTGGTGGCCTCAGGAAAGGCCAGTCCCCATGCGAATTGCTCTGGGGCCTCTCGGGATTCCTCTCCCGTAGATTCCGGGGTCTAAGACCTTGTGTGGAGTCGGTGCCGGAACCTGAGCATTCCTCTCCAGTGCTGACATGGATCTTGGGTACTTCTGGAGTCTCCCCAGGGGAGTCAGTCCTCGTCTCGAGTGGGGGCATGCACGTGCGCTTTCCTCCCGAGCTGTAGCAGCAGTGTCACGCTTCCCTTCGCGTGGATCAAGGGATCTGTGTCTTTCCCTCGAGGCTTTCCCACGAGGCTTTCCCACAGGGGGCTGTCCCACGTGCCACGTGGTGTGAGTCGATCCTCGGCTTGAAAGTCGAGGCAGTGCAGGGAAAACAGGTTTCCCTGGAATGGACTGAGACATCTGGGGGACTCTGGGAATGGTGGCACGACCCTGGAGTTCCTCTCGCCTTTCCTGTGGAGAGCGCCTCCTCTTGAGATGCGACGGGAACGGGGAATTCTTTCCCGACCACGCAGGGAAAGGATCCCTCCTCTCGAGCTAGGAGGGGAAACGGGGCTCCTCTGGATGTGGGCGGGACTCTCGTGCTTCCTCTCGAGTGGAGACGGGTATGTCGGGGAACTTCTTGAGTTGCAGCAAGGGTGTGAAGGACCCTTTGGAAGTTCCAGAGGTTAGGTGTGATTAGCCTCGAGACGCCTCAGCGGAAATGGGCCTCATCTCGCCTGGAGGGGAGAACCTCCTGGATTTTCTCGAGTTGCGGCAGGTGCTCTCGACTTACGACGGGGACCTCAGGGACCCGCTCTGGTGGCCTCAGGAAAGGCCAGTCCCCATGCGAGTTGCTCGGGGCCTCTCGGGATTCCTCTCCCGTCGATGCGGGGCCTAAGACTTGTGTGGAGTCGGTGCCGGAACCTGAGGATTCCTCTCCAGTGCTGACATGGATCTTGGGTACTTCTGGAGTCTCCCCAGGGGAGTCAGTCCTCGTCTCGAGTGGGGGCATGCACGTGCGCTTTCCTCCCGCTGTAGCAGCAGTGTCACGCTTCCCTTCGCGTGGATCAAGGATCTGTGGCTTTCCCTCGAGGCTTTCCCAGAGGCTTTCCCACGAGGCTTTCCCCAGGGCTGTCCCACGTGCCACCGTGGTGTGAGTCGATCCTCGGCTTGAAAGTCGAGGCAGTGCAGGGAAAACAGGTTTCCCTGGAATGGACTGAGACATCTGGGGGACTCTGGGAATGGTGGCACGACCCTGGAGTTCCTCTCGCCTTTCCTGTGGAGAGCGCCTCCTCTTGAGATGCGACGGGAACGCCGGGAATTCTTTCCCGACCACGCAGGGAAAGGATCCTCCTCTCGAGCTAGGAGGCGGAAACGGGGCCTCTGGATGTGGGCGGGACTCTCGTGCTTCCTCTCGAGTGGAGACGGGTATGTCGGGGAACTTCTTGAGTTGCAGCAAGGGTGTGAAGGACCCTTTGGAAGTTCCAGAGGTTAGGTGTGATTAGCCTCGAGACGCCTCAGCGGAAATGGGCCTCATCTCGCCTGGAGGGAGAACCTCCTGGATTTTCTCGAGTTGCGGCAGGTGCTCTCGACTTACGACGGGGACCTCAGGGACCCGCTCTGGTGGCCTCAGGAAAGGCCAGTCCCCATGCGAGTTGCTCGGGGCTCTCGGGATTCCTCTCCCGTCGATGCTGGGGCCTAAGACCTTGTGTGGAGTCGGTGCCGGAAACCTGAGGATTCCTCTCCAGTGCTGACATGGATTTTGGGTACTTCTGGAGTCTCCCAGGGGGGAGTCAGTCCTCGTCTCGAGTGGGGGCATGCACGTGCGCTTTCCTCCCGAGCTGTAGCAGCAGTGTCACGCTTCCCTTCGCTGGATCAAGGGATCTGTGGCTTTCCCTCGAGGCTTTCCCACGAGGCTTTCCACGAGGCTTTCCCACAGGGCTGTCCCACGTGCCACCGTGTGTGAGTCGATCCTCGGCTTGAAAGTCGAGGCAGTGCAGGGAAAACAGGTTTTTCGGGAATGGACTGAGACATCTGGGGGACTCTGGGAATGGTGGCACGACCCTGGAGTTCCTCTCGCCTTTCCTGTGGAGAGCGCCTCCTCTTGAGATGCGACGGGAACGCCGGGAATTCTTTCCGACCCGCAGGGAAAGGATCCTTCCTCTCGAGCTAGGAGGCGGAAACGGGCTCCTCTGGATGTGGGCCGGACTCT
>NW_017191953.1:0-10531 GCF_001704415.2 Capra hircus
AAGGGGGAAATCACGTGGGCACGTGGCAATACGTGGGCCCCAGGGGCAATCACGTGGCCCCCCGGGAAATCACGTGGGCCCCAGGGAATCACGTGGGCCCCGGGCAATCCGTGGGCCAATCACGTGGGCCCCCCAGGGGCAATCACGTGGGCCCCCAGGGGAAATCACGTGGCCCCCAGGGAATCACGTGGGCCCCAGGGGAATCACGTGGCCCCCCAGGGGAAATCACGTGGGGGCAATCACGTGGGCCCCCAGGGGAATCACGTGGGCCCCCAGGGGAAATCACGTGGGCCCCCAATCACGTGGGCCCCCAGGGGAAATCACGTGGGCCCCAGGGAATCACGTGGGCCCCCAGGGGAAATCACGTGGCCCCCCACGTGGGCCCCCCAGGGAAATCACGTGGGCCCCCTGGGGCAATCAACGTGGGCCCCAGGGGAAATCACGTGGGCCCCAGGGGAAATCATGGGAAGGGCAATCACGTGGGCCCGGGGTGGCAAATCACGTGGCCCCCCAGGGAAATCACGTGGGCCCCCAGGGCAATCACGTGGGCCCCCGTGGGCCCCTGGGGCAATCACGTGGCCCCCAGGGGAAATCACGTGGGCCCCCAGGGGCAATCACGTGGGCCCCCAGGGGAAATCACGTGGGCCCCCAGGGGAATCACGTGGGCCCCCAGGGAAATCACGTGGCCCCCATCGTGGGCCCCCAGGGAAATCACAGGGGCAATCACGTGGGGGGGGGCCCCAGGGGAAATCACGTGGGCCCCCAGGGGAAATCACGTGGGCCCCAGGGCAATCACGTGGGCCCCTGGGCAATCACGGGGCCCCAGGGGAAATCACGTGGGCCCCCAGGGCCACGTGGGCCCCCAAATCACGTGGGCCCCAGGAAATCACGTGGGCCCCAGGGGAAATCACGTGGGCCCCCTGGGGCAAATCACGTGGCCCCCAGGGAAATCAAATCACGTGGGCCGTGGGCCCCCAGGGTGGGCAAGGGGCAATCACGTGGGCCTCACGTGGCCCCCAGGGGCAATCACGTGGGCCCAGGGGAAATCACGTGGGCCCCCATGGCAATCACGTGGGCCCCAGGGGCAAACGTGGAAATCACCGTGGGCCCCCCAGGGGAAATCACGTGGCCCCCAGGGCAATCACGTGGGCCCCCTGGGGAAATCACGTGGGCCCCCAGGTGGCCCCCAGGGGCAAATCACGTGGGCCCCCCAGGTGGAAATCACGTGGCCCCCAAGGGCAATCACGTGGGCCCCATGGGAAAATCACGTGGGCCCCCAGGGAAATCACGTGGGCCCCCAGGGAATCACGTGGGCCCCCCAGGGGCAAATCACGTGGGCCCGGGGAAATCACGTGGCCCCCAGGGAAACACGTGGGCCCCCAGGGGAAATCACGTGGCCCCCAGGGCAATCACGTGGGCCCCCAGGGAAATCACGTGGCCCCAGGGAATCACGTGGCCCCCCCCCGTGGCAATCACGTGGGCCCCCAGGGAAACGTGGGCCCCAGGGGCAATCACGTGGGCCCCCAGGGGAATCACGTGGGCCCAGGGAATCACGTGGGCCCCCAGGGAAATCACGTGGGCCCCCCAGGGGCAAATCACGTGGGCCCCCAGGGGCAATCACCGTGGGCCCCAGGGGCAATCACGTGGGCCCCGTGGAAATCACGTGGGCCCCCAGGGGAAATCACGTGGCCCCCGTGGGTGGGCCCCACGTGGGCCCCCCGTGGAAATCACGTGGGCCCCCAGGGGAATCACGTGGGCCCCAGGGAAATCAGTGGGCCCCCCCAGGGGTGGCCCCTCACGTGGGCCCCCAGGGGCAATCACGTGGGCCCCCATCACGTGGAATCACGTGGGCCCCCAGTGGGCCCCAGGGGCCAAAATCACGTGGGCCCCAGGGGAAATCCGTGGGCCCCGTGGAAATCACGTGGGCCCCAGGGGCAATCACGTGGCCCCAGGGAAATCACGTGGGCCCCCAGGGGGCAATCACGTGGGCCCAGGCCCCCAGGGGGGGTCACGTGGGCCCAGGGGCAATCACGTGGGCCCCCAAAGTGGGCCCCCCAGGGGCAATCACGTGGGCCCCCAAATCACGTGGGCCCAGGGGAAATCACGTGGGGGGCAATCACGTGGGCCCCCAGGGGTGGGCACGTGGCCCCCAGGGGCAATCACGTGGGCCCCCCAGGGGCAATCACGTGGGCCCCGTGGAAATCACGTGGGCCCCCAGGGGCAATCACGTGGGCCCCCAGGGGAAATCACGTGGGCCCCCAGGGGGTCTCACCCCAGGGGGTGGGCCCCCAGGGAAATCACGTGGGCCCCCAAATCACGTGGGCCCCCAGGGGCAATCACGTGGGGGGAAATCACGTGGGCCCCCCAAATCACGTGGGCCCCCAGGGGCAATCACGTGGGCCCCCAGGGGCAATCACGTGGGCCCCCAAATCACGTGGGCCCCAGGGGCAATCACGTGGGCCCCAGGGTCACGTGGTCACGTGTGTGGGCCGTCACGTGGGCCCCCCAGGGGCAATCACGTGGGCCCCCAGGGGAAATCACGTGGGCCCCAGGGAATCACGTGGGCCCCCCGTGGAAATCACGTGGGCTCACGTGGGCCCCCAGGGGAATCACGTGGGCCCCCCAGGGGCAATCACGTGGAAATCACGTGGGCCCCAGGGGCAATCACGTGGGCCCCAATCACGTGGCCCCAGGGGAAATCACGTGGGCCCCAGGGGCAATCACGTGGTGGGTGTCACGTGGGCCCAGGGCCGTGGGCCCCCCAAATCACGTGGGCCCCCTCACGTGGGCCCCCAGGGTGGGCCCCCGTGGAAATCACGTGGGCCCCCCAGGGGGTGGGCAATCACGTGGGCCCCAGGGGTGGGCCCCCCACGTGGGCCCCAATCACGTGGGCCCCAGGGCAATCACGTGGGCCCCCCAGGGGAAATCACGTGGGCCCCCAGGGGCAATCACGTGGGCCCCCCGTGGAAATCACGTGGGCCCCCAGGGGCAATCACGTGGGCCCCCAGGGGAAATCACGTGGGCCCCAGGGGCAATCACGTGGGCCCCCAAATCACGTGGGCCCAGGGGTGGGCCCCCAGGGGAATCACGTGGGCCCCAAATCACGTGGGCCCCCAGGGGTGGGCCCCATCACGTGGCCCCAAATCACGTGGGCCCCAGGGGGTGGAAATCACGTGGGCCCCGTGGGATCACGTGGGGCAATCACGTGGGCCCCCGGGAAATCACGTGGCCCCCCAGGGGCAATCACCCCCCAGGGGCAATCACGTGGGCCCCAGGGGCAATCAAAAATCACGTGGGCCCCCAGGGGCAATCACGTGGGCCCCCACGTGGGCCCCCAGGGGAATCACGTGGGCCCCAAATCACGTGGCCCCCAGGGGCAATCACGTGGGCCCCCCAGGGGCAATCACGTGGGCCCGGGGTGGGCCCCCAATCACGTGGCCCCCAGGGGAAATCAGGGGTGGGCCCCCACGTGGGCCCCCAGGGGCAATCACGTGGGGGAATCACGTGGGCCCAACACGTGGGCCCCCCAGGGGCAATCACGTGGGCCCCAAAATCACGTGGCCCCCCAATCACGTGGGCCCCCCAAAATCACGTGGGCCCCCAGGGGAAGTTCACGTGGGCCCCTCACGTGGGCCCCCCAGGGGCAATCACGTGGGCCCCCCAGGGGAAATCACGTGGGCCCCCGTGGAAATCACGTGGGCCCCCCAGGGGCAATCACGTGGGCCTCACGTGGGCCCCCGTGGGCCCCAGGGGCAATCACGTGGGCCCCCAGTGGGCCCCCATCACGTGGGCCCAGGGGCAATCACGTGGGCCCAATCACCGTGGGAATCACGTGGGCCCCCAGGGGAATCACGTGGGCCCCCCAGGGGGTGGGCCCCCCACGTGGGCCCCCAAGTCACGTGGAGGGGAAATCACGTGGGCAGGGGAGGGGCAATCACGTGGGCCCCCTCACGTGGGCCCCAAATCCGTGGGCCCCAGGGGAAATCACGTGGGCCCCAGGGGTGGGCCCCCAGGGGAAATCAGTGGAATCACGTGGGCCCCCAGGGAAATCACGTGGGCCCCAGGGGGAATCACGTGGGCCCCCAGGGGAATCACGTGGGCCCCAAAATCACGTGGGCCCCCAGGGGAAATCACAGGGGAAATCAGGCGGGCGCGCAGGGGCTCCTCCAGCAGGTCTTGCCTCGAGGGAAGACCACAGGAAAAGCCTCAAGGGAAAGCCACAAGATCCCTTGATCCACGCGAAGGGACGCGTGACAGTGCTGCTACAGCTCGGGAGGAAAGCACACGTGCATGCCCCCTCTCAAGACGATGACTGACTCCCCTGGGGAGACTCCAGAAGTACCCCAAGATCCATGTCAGCACTGGAGAGGAATCCTCAGGTTCCGGCACCGACTCCACACAAGGTCTTAGGCCCAGGCTTCGACGGGAGGGGAATCCCGAGAGGCCCCGAGGAACTCGCATGGGACTGGCCTTTCCTGAGGCCACCAGAGTGGGTCCCTGAGGTCGCCCGTCGTAAGTCGAGAGCCACCTGGCCACAACTCGAGAAAATCCAGGACGTTCTCCCCTCCAGGCGAGATGAGGTCCACTTCCGCTGAGGCGTCTCCAGGTCTAATCACACCTACCTCTGGAACTTCCAAAGGGTCCTTCACACCATATCTGCAACTCAAGAAGTTCGCCGACATACCCGTCTCCACTCAAAGAAAGCACGAGAGTCCCGCCCACATCCAGTGGTATCCCCATTTCCGCCTCCTAGCTCGAGAGGTGGGATCCTTTCCCCTGCGTGGTCGGGAAAGAATTCCCGGAGTTCCCGTCGCATCTCAAGAGGAGGCACTCTCCCACAGGAAAGGCGAGGGGAACTCCAGGGTCGTGCCACCATTCCCAGAGTCCCAAGATGCTCTTCAGTCCATTCCAGGGAAAACTTTTTTCCCTGCACTGCCTCGACTTTCAAGCCGAGGATCGACATCGACACACACCACGGTGGCACGTGGGACAGCCTAGTGGGAAAGCCTAGTGGGAAAGCCTCGAGGGAAAGCCTCGAGGGAAAGCCACAGATCCTTGATCCACGCGAAGGGAAGCGTGACCTGCTGCTCCAGCTCGGGAGGAAAGCTCACGTGCATGCCCCCACTGTGAGACGAGGACTGACTCCCCTGGGGAAACTCCAGAAGTACCCCAAGATCCATGTCATCACTGGGAGAGGAATCCTCAGGTTCCGGCACCGACTCCACACAAGGTCTTAGGCCCCGGCATCGACGGGAGAGGAATCACGAGTGGGCCCCCGAGAAACTCGAATGGGGGATTGGCCTTTCCTGAGGCCACCAGATCGGGTCCCTGAGGTCCCCGTCGTAAGTCGAGAGCACCTGCCGCAAGTCGAGAAAATCCAGGAGGTTCTCTCCTCCAGGAGAGATGAGGCCCATGTCCGCTGAGGCGTCTCGAAGCTAATCACACCTAACCTCTGGAACTTCCAAAGGGTCCTTCACATCCTTGCTGCAACTCAAGAAGTTCCCCGACATACCCGTCTCCACTCGAGAGGAAGCACGAGAGTCCCGCCCACATCAAGAGGAGGCCCCGTTTCTGCCTCCTAGCTCGGTGAGGAGGGATCCTTTCCCTGCGTGTACGGGAAAGAATTCCGGCATCCCGTCACATTTCAAGAGGAGGCGCTCTCCACAGGAAAAGCGAGAGGTACTCCAGGGTCGTGCCACCATTCCCAGAGTCCCCCAGATGTCTCAGTCCATTCCAGGGAACCTGTTTTCCCTGCACTGCCTCGAATTTAGAGCCGAGGTTCCACTCTCACCACGGTGGCACGTGGGACAGCCCTGTAGGAAAGCCTCGTGGGAAAGCCTCGTGGGAAAGCCTCGAGGGAAAGCCACAGATCCCTTGATCCATGCGAAGGGAAGCGTGACACTGCTGCTACAGCTCGGGAGGAAAGCGCACGTGCATGCCCCCATTCAAGACGAGGACTGACTCCCCTGGGGAGACTCCAGAAGTACCCCACGATCCATGTCAGCACTGGAGAGAAATCCTCAGGTTCCAGCACCGACTCCACACAAGGTCTTAGGCCCTGGCATCGATGGCAGAGCAATACCGAGAGGCCCCGAGCAACTCGCATGGGGACTGACCTTTCCTGAGGCCACCAGAGCGGGTCCCTTTGGGCCCCGTCGTAAGTCGAGGGCACCTGCCGCAACTCGAGAAAATCCAGGAGGTTCTCCCCTCTAAGCGAGATGATGCCCATTTCCAGAGAGGCGTCTCGAGGGTAATCACATCTAACCTCTGGAACTTCCAAAGGATCCTTCACACCCTTGCTGCAACTCAAGAAGTTCCCGACATACCCGTCTCCACTCGAGAGGAATGAGGAGAGTCCCTCCCTCATCCAGAGGAGCCCCGTTTCCGCCTCCTAGCTCGTGAGCTGGGATCCTTTCCCTGCGTGGTCGGGAAAGAATTCCCGGCGTTCCCGTCGCATCTCAAGAGGAGGGGCTCTCCACAGGAAGGGCGAGAGGTAATCCAGGGTCGTGCCACCATTCCCAGAGTCCCCCAGATGTCTCAGTCCATTCCAGGGAAACCTGTTTTCCCTGAACTGCCACGACTTTCAAGCCGAGGATCGACTCACACCACGGTGGCTTGTGGGACAACCCTGTGGGAAAGCCTCGTGGGCAAGCCTCGAGGGAAAGCCACAGATCCCTTGATCCACGGGAAGAGAAGCGTGACACTGCTGCTACAGCTCGAGAGGAAATCGCACGTGAATGCCCCAATTCGAGACGAGGACTGACTCCCCTCTGGAGACTCCAAAAGTACCCAAATCCATGTCAGCACTGGAGAGGAATCCTCAGGTTTCGGCAGCGATTCCACACAAGGTCTTAGGCCCCGGCATCGACGGGAGAGGAATCCCGAGAGGCCCCGAGCAACTCGCATGGGGACTGGCCTTTCCTGAGGCCAACAGAGCGGGTCCCTGAGGTCCCCGTCGTAAGTTGAGAGCACCTGCCGCAACTCGAGAAAATCCAGGAGGTTCTCCGCTCCAGGCGAGATGAGGCCCATTTCGCTGAGGCGTCTCGAGGCTAATCACACCTAACCTCTGGAACTTACAAAGGGTCCTTCACACCCTTGCTGCAACTCTAAGTTCCCCGACATACCCGTCTCCACTCGAGGGGAAACACGAGAGTCCCGCCCTCATCCAGAGAAGCCCCGTTTCCGCCTCCTAGCTCGAGAGGAGGGATCCTTTCCCTGCGTGTTCGGGAAAGAATTCCCGGCGTTCCTGTCGCATCTCAAGAAGAGGCGCTCTCCACAGGAAAGGCGAGAGGAACTCCAGGGTCGTGCCACCATTCCCAGAGTCTCCCAGATGTCTCAGTTCATTCCAGGGAAACCTGTTTTCCCTGCACTGCCTCGACTTTCAAGCCGAGGATCGACTCACACCACAGTGACACGTGGGACAGCCCTGTGGGAAAGCCTCGTGGGAAAGCCTCGAGGGAAAGCCTCAGATCCCTTGATCCACGTGAAGGGAAGCGTGACACTGCTGCTACAGCTCGGGAGAAAAGCGCACGTGCATGCCCCACTCGAGACGAGGACTGCCCCCTGGGGAGACTCCAGACGTACCCCCAAGATCCATGTCAGCACTGGAGAGGAATCCTCAGGTTCCGGCACTGACTCCACACAAGGTCTTAGGCCCCGCATCGACGGGAAAGGAATCCGAGAGGCACCGAACAACTCGCATGGGGACTGGCCTTTCCTGAGGCGACCAGAGCGGGTCCCTGAGGTCCCCGTCGTAAGTCGAGAGCACCTGCCGCAACTCGAGAAAATCCAGGAGGTTCTCCCCTCCAGGCGAGATGAGGCCCATTTCCGCTGAGGCGTCTCGAGGCTAATCACACCTAACTCTGCAACTTACAAAAGGGTCCTTCACACCCTTGCTGCAACTCAAGAAGTTCCCCGACATACCCGTCTCCACTCGAGAGGAAGCACGAGAGTCCCCCCCACATCCAGAGGAGCCCCCGTTTCTGCCTCCTAGCTTGAGAGGAGGGATCCTTTCCCTGCGTGGTCGGGAAAGAATTCCGGCGTTCCGTCGCATCTCAAGAGGAGGCGCTCTCCACAGGAAAGGCGAGAGGAACTCCAGGGTCGTGCCACCATTCCCAGAGTCCCCCAGATGTCTCAGTCCATTCCAGGGTAAGCTGTTTTTCCTGCACTGCCTCGACGTTAAAAGCAGAGGATCGACTCACCCACAGTGACACGTGGGACAGCCCTGTGGGAAAGCCTCATGGGAAAGCCTCGTGGGAAAGCCTCGAGGGAAAGCCACAGATCCCTTGATTAACGCGAAGGGTAAGCGTGACACTGCTGCTACAGCTCGGGAGGAAAGCGCACGTGCATGCCCCCGCTCGAGACGAGGACTGACTCCCCTGGGGAGACTCCAGAAGTACCCCAAGATCCATGTCAGCACTGGAGAGGAATCCTCAGGTTCCGGCACTGACTCCACACAAGGCCTTAGACCCCAGCATCGACGGGAGAGGAAACCCGAGAGGCCCAATAGCAACTCGCATGGGGACTGGCCTTTCCTGCAGGCCACCAGAGCGGGTCCCTGAGGTCCCCGTCGTAAGTCGAGAGCACCTGCCACAACTCGACAAAAACTCCAGGAGGTTCTCCCCTCCAGGCGAGATGAGGCCCATTTTCCGCTGAGGCGTCTCAGGCTAATCACACTTAACCTCTGGAACTTCCAAAGGGTCCTTCACACCCTTGCTGCAACTCAAGAAGTTCCCCGACATACTCGTCTCCACTCGAGAGGAAGCACTAGAGTCCCACCCACATCCAGAGGAGCCCCGTTTCCGCCTCATAGCTCGAGAGGAGGGACCCTTTCCCTGCGTGTTCTGGAAAGAATTCCCGGCGTTCCCGTTTCGCATCTCAAGAAGAGGCGCTCTCCACTGGAAAGGCGAGAAGAAATCCAGTGTCGTGCCACCATTCCCAGGGTCCCCCAGATGTCTCAGTCCATTCCAGGGAAACCTGTTTTCCCTGCACTGCCTCGACTTTCCAAGCCGAGGATCCACGCACACCCACGGTGGCAAGTGGGACAAGCCCTGTGGGAAAGACTCGTGGGAAAGCCTCGAGGGAAAGCCACAGATCCCTTGATCACGCGAAGGGAAGCCTGAACTCTGCTGCTACAGCTCGAGAGGAAAGCGCACGTGCATTGCCCCCACTGGAGACGAGGACTGACTCCTCTGGGGAGACACCAGAAGTCCCCCAAGATCCATGTCAGCACTGGAGAGGAATCCTCAGGTTCCGGCATCAACTCCACACAAGGTCTTAGGCCCCGCTATTCGACGGGAGAGGAATCCCGAGAGGCCCAAATGAGCAACTCGCATTGGGACGGCCTTTCCTGAGGCCAACAGAGCGGGTCCCTGAGGTCCCCGTCGTAAGGTGAGAGCACCTGCCGCAACTCGAGAAAATCCAGGAGGTTCTCCTCTCCAGGCGAGATGAGGCCCATTTCCGCTGAGGAGTCACCAGGCTAATCACACCTAAGCTCTGGAACTTCCAAAGGGTCCTTCACACCCTTGCTGCAACTCAAGAAGTTCCCGACTTACCCGTCTCCACTCGAGAGGAAGCACGAGAGTCCCCCCCCACATCCAGAGGAGCCCCGTTTCTGCCTCCTAGCTCGAGAGGAGGGATCCTTTCCCTGCGTGTTCGGGAAAGAATTCCCGGTGTTCCCGTCGCATCTCAAGAGGAGGCACTCTCCACAGGAAAGGTGAGAGTACTCCAGGTCGTGCCACCATTCCCAGTGTCCCCAGATGTCTCAGTCCATTCCAGGGAAACCTGATTTCCTGCACTTCCTCGACTTTCAAGCCGAGGATCGACTCACAACACGGTGGCACGTGGACAGCCCTGTGGGAAAGCCCGAGGGAAAGCCTCGTGGGAAAGCCTCGAGGGAAAGCCACAGATCCTTGATCCACGTGAAGGGAAGCGTGAATCTGCTGCTAGAGCTCGGGAGAAAGCGCACGTGCATGCCCCCACTCGAGACGAGGACTGACTCCCCCTGGGGAGACTCCAGAAGTACCCCAAGATCCATGTCAGCACTGGAGAGGAATCCTGAGGTTCCGGCACTGACTCCACGCAAGGTCTTAGGTCCGGCATCAACGGAGAGGAATCCCGAGAGGCCCCCGAGCAACCGCATGGGGACTGGCCTTTCCTGAGGCCCCAGAGCGGGTCCTGAGGTCCCCGTCGTAAGTGGAGAGCACCTGCCGCAACTCGAGAAAATCCACGAGGTTCTCCCCTCAAGGCGAGATGAGGCCAATTTCCGCTGAGGCGTCTCGAGGCTAATCACACCTAAACTCTGAACCTACAAAGGGTCCTTCAAACCCTTGCTGCACTCAAGAAGATCCCCGACATACCCGTCTCCACTCGAGAGGAAGCACGACAGTCCTGCCAAATTCAGAGGTGTCCCTTCACGCCTCCTAAGCTCGAGAGGAGGGATCCTTTCACTGCGTGGTCGGGAAAGAATTACAGGCTTTCCGTCGCACCTCAAGAGGAGGCGCCCTCCACAGGAAAGGCCGAGAGGAACTCC
>NW_017191954.1:0-10531 GCF_001704415.2 Capra hircus
CTGAGGTTCCCGTCGTAGTCGAGAGCACCTGCAGCAACTTGAGAAATCCAGGAGGTTCTCCCTTCCAGGAGAGATGAGGACCATTTCCGCTGAGGTGTCTCAAGGCTAATCACACCTAACCTCTGGAACTTCCAAAGGGTCCTTCACCCCCTGCTGCAACTCAAGAAGATCCCCATCATACCGTCTCCACTCGAGAGGAAGCACGAGAGTCCCGCCCACATTCAGAGGAGCCCCGTTTCCGCCTCCAAGCTCGAGAGGAGGTATCCTTTCCTCAGTGATCGGGAAAGAGTTCCCAGTGTTCCTGGCGCATCTAAAGAGGAGGCGATCTCCACAGGAAAGGCGAGAGGAACACCAGGGTCGTGCCACCATTCCCAGAGTCCCCCAGATGTCTCAGGCCATTCCAGGGAAACTTGTTTTCCCTGCACTGCCTCGCCTTTCAAGCCGAGGATCGACCCACACCACGGTGGCACGTGGGACAGCCCTGTTGGAAAGCCTCGTGGGAAAGCCTCAAGGGAAAGCCACAGTTGCTTTGATCAACGCGAAGGGAAGCGTGACACTGCTGCTACAGCTCGGGAGGAAAGCACACGTGCATGCCCCCACTCGAGACGACGAAAGACTCCCCTGGGGAGACTCCAGAAGTAGCCCAAGATCCATGTCAGCACTGGAGAGGAATCCTCAGTTTGGTGCACCAACTCCACTCAAGGTCTTAGGCCCCGGCATCGACGGTAGAGGAATCCCGAGAGGCCTCCGAGCAACTAGCATGGGGACTGGCCTTTCCTAAGGCCACCAGAGCGGGTCCCTGAGGTCCCCGTCGTAAGTCGAGAGCACGTGCAGCAACTCGAGAAAATCCAGGAGGTTCTCCCCTCCAGGCGAGATGAGGGCCGATTTCCGCTGAGGCGTCTCGAGGCTAATCACACCTAACGTCTGGAACTTCCAAACGGTCCTTCACACCCTTGCTGCAACTCAAGAAGTTCCCCGACATACCCGTCTCCACTGAAGAGGAAGCACGAGAGTCCCGCCCACATCCAGAAGAGCCCTGTTTCCGCCTCCTAGCTCGAGAGGAGGGATCCTTTCCCTGCGTGTTCGGGAAAGAAATCCCGGCGTTCCCGTCGCATCTCAAGAGGAGGCGCTCTACACAGGAAAGGCGAGATGAACTCCAGGGTCGTGCCACCATTCCCAGAGTCCCCCAGATGTCTCAGTCCATTCCAGGGAAACCTGTTTTCCCTGCACTGCCTCGACATTCAAGCCGAGGATCGACTCACATCACGGTGGTACGTGGGACAACCATGTGGCAAAGCCTCGTGTGAAAGCCTCCAGGGAAAGCCACAGATCCCTTGATCCACGCGAAGGGAAGCGTGACACTGCTGCTACAGTTCGGAAAGAAATTTCACGTGCATGCCCCCACTCGAGACGAGGACTGACTCCCCTGGGGAGACTCCAGAAGTACCCCAAGATCCATGTCAGCACTGGAGAGGAATCCTCAGGTTCCGGCACCGACTCCTCACAAGAACTTAGGCCCCGGCATCAACGGGAGAGGAATCCCGAGAGGCCCCCGAGCAACTCTCATGGGGACTGGCCTTTCCTGAGGCCACCAGAGCGGGTCCCTGAGGTCTCCGTCGTAAGTCGAGAGCACCTGCCGCAACTCGAGAAAATCCAGGAGGTTGTCCTCTCCAGGCGAGATGAGGCCCATTTCCGCTGAGGCGACTCGAGGCTAATCACACCTAACCTCTGGAACTTCCAAAGGGTCCTTCACAGCCTTGCTGCATCTCAAGAAGTTCCCCGACATACCCGTCACCACTCAAGAGGAAGCACGAGAGTCCCGCCCACATACAGAGGGGCCCCGTTTCCGCCTCCTAGCTCGAGAGGAGGGATCCTTTCCTTTCGTGGTCGGCAAAGAATTCCCGGCGTTCCCGTCGCATCTCAAGAGGAGGCGCTCTCCACAAGAAAGGCGAGAGGAACTCCAGGGTCGTGCCACCATTCCCAGAGTCCCCAAGATGTCTCAGTCCATTCCAGGGAAACCTGTTTTCCCTGCACTGCCTCGACTTTCAAACCGAGGATCGACTGACACCACGGTGGCACGTGGGACATCACTGGGGGAAAGCCTCGTTGGAAACCCTGCTGGGAAAGCCTCGTGGGAAAGCCTTGTTGGAAAGCATCGTGGGAAAGCCTCGAGGGAAAGCCACTGATACCTTGATCCACACGACTGGAGCATGACACTGCTGCTACAGCTAGGGAGGAAAGCGCAGGTGCATGTCCCCACTCGAGACGAGGACTAACTCCCCTGGGAAGACTCCAGAAGTACCCCAAGATCCATGTCAGCACTGCACAGGAATCCTCAGATTCCGGCACCGACTCCACACAAGGTCTTAGGCCCCGACATCGACGGGAGAGGAATCCCGAGAGGCCCCGAGCAACTCGCATGGGGACTGGCCTTTTCTGAGGCCCCCAGAGCGGGTCCTTGAGGTCCCCGTCGTAAGTCGAGAGCAACTGCCCTATCTCGAGAAAATCCAGGAGGTTCTCCCCTCCAGGCGAGATGAGGCCCATTTCTGCTGAGGCGTCTCGAGGCTAATCACACCTAATCTCTGGAACTTCCAAACGGTGCTTCACACCCTGGCTGCAACTCAAGATGTTCCCCGACATACCGTCTCCATTCGAGAGGAAGCACGAGAGTCCCGCCCACATCCAGAGGAGCCCCGTTTCTGCCTACTAGCTCTAGAGGAGGGATCCTTTCCCTGCGTCATCGGGAAAGAAATCCCGGCGTTCCCGTCGCATCTCAAGAGGAGGCGCTCTCCACAGGAAAGGCGAGAGGAACTCCAGGGTCGTGCCACCTTTCCCAGAGTCCCCCAGATGTCTCAGTCCATTCCAGGGAAACCTGTTTTCCCTGCACTGCTTCGACATTCAAGCCGAGGATCGACTCACACCAGGGTGGCACGTCGGAGAGCCCTGTGGGAAAGCCTCGTGGGAAAGCCTCGTGGGAAAGCCTCATGGGAAAGCCTCGAGGGAAAGCCACAGATGCTTTGATCCACGCATAGGGAAGTGTGACTCTGCTGCTACAGCTCCGGAGGAAAGCGCACGTGCATGACCCCACTCGAGACGAGGACTGACTCCCCTGGGGAGACTCCAGAAGTATCCCAACATCCATGTCAGCACTGCAGAGGAATCCTCAGGTCCCGCCTCCGATACCACACAAGGACTTAGGCCCCGGCATCGACGGGAGAGGAATCCCGAGAGGCCCCGGAGCAACTCCCATGGGGACTGGCCTTTCCTGTGTCCACCAGAGCGGGTCCCTGAGGTCTCCATCGTAAGTCGAGAGCACCTGCCGCAACTCGAGAAAATCCAGGAGGTTTTCCCCTCCAAGCGAGATGAGGCCCTTGTCCGCTGAGGAGTCTCGAAGCTAATCACACCTAACCTCTGGAACTTCCAAACGGTTATTCACACCCTTGCTGCAACTAAAGAAGTTTCCCGACATACCCGTCTCCACTTGAGAGGAAGCACGAGAGTCCCGCTCACATCCAGAAGAGCCCCGTTTCCGCCTCCAAGCTCGAGAGGAGGGATCCTTTCCCTGCGTGGTCAGGAAAGAATTCCCGGGGTTCCCATAGCATTTCAAGAGGAGCGCTCTCCACAAGAAAGGCGAGAGGAAATCCAGGGTCGTGCCACCATTCCCAGAGTCCCCCAGATGTCTCAGTCAATTCCAGGGAAACCTGTTTTCCCTGCACTTCCTCCACTTTCAAGCCGAGGATCGACTCACACCACGGTGGCACGTGGGACAGCCCTGTGGGAAAGCCTCGTGGGAAAGCCTCGCGGGAAAGCCTCGAAGGAAATCCACAAATGCCGTGATCCATGCGAAGGGAAGCGCAACACTGCTGCTACAGCTGGGGAGGAAAGCGCACGTGCATGCCCCACTCGAGGCGAGGACTGACTCCCCTGGGGAGACTCCAAAAGTACCCCAAGATCCATGTCAGCACTGGAGAGGAATCCTCAGGTTCCGGCACCGACTCCACACAAGGTCTTATGCACCGGCATCGAGGAGAGAGGAATCCCGAGAGGCCCCCGAGCAATTCGCTTGGGGACTGGCCTTTCGTGAGGCCACCAGAGTGGGTCCCTGAGGTACCCGTCGTAAGTCGAGAGCACCTGCCACAAGTCAATAAAATCCAGGAGTTTCTCCCCTCCAGGCGAGATGAGGCCCATTTCTGCTGAGGTGTTTAGAGGCTAATCACACCTAACCTCTGAAAATTCCAAACGGTCGTTCACACCCTTGCTGCAACTCAAGAAGTTCCCCGACATACCCGTCTCCACTCGAGAGGAAGCACGAGAGACCCGCCCACATCCAGAGGAGTCCCGTTTCCGCCTCCTAGCTCGAGAGGAGGGATCCTTTCCCTGCAGGGTCGGGAACGAATTTCCGGCGTTCCCGTTGCATCTCTAGAGGAGGCACTCTCCACAGGAAAGGCGAGAGGAACTCCAGGGTCGTTCGCCCATTCCCAGAGTCCCCCAGATTTCTCAGTCCATTCCAGGGAAACCTGTTTTCCCTGCACTGCCTCGACTTTCAAGCCGAGGATCGACTCACACCACGGTGGCACGTGGGACAGCCCTGTGGGAAAGCATCGTGGAAAAGCCTCCTGGGAAAGCCTCGAGGCAAAGCCACAGATCCCTTGATCCACGCGAAGGGAAGCGTGACACTGCTGCTACAGCTCGGGAGGAAAGCGCACGTGCATGCCACCACTTAGAGGAGGACTGACTCCCCTGGGTAGACTTCAGAAGTACCCCAAGATCCATGTCAGCAATGGAGAGTAATTCTCAGGTTTTGCCACAGACTCCACATAAGATCTTAGGCCCCGGCTTCGACGGGAGAGGAAACCCAAGATGCCCCCGAGCAACTCGCATGGGGACTGGCCTTTCGTGAGGCCACCAGAGCGGGTCCCTGAGGTCCCAGTCGTAAGTCGAGAGCACCTGCCGCAACTCGAGATAATCCACGAGTTTCTCCCCTCCAGGCGAGGTGAGCCCCATTTCGCTGAGGCGTCTCGAGGCTAATCACACCTAACCTCTGGAACTTCCAAATGGTCCTTCACACCCTTGCTGCAACTCAAGAAGTACCCCGACATACCCGTCTCCACTCGAGAGGAAGCACGTGAGTCCCGCCCACATCCAGAGGAGCCCCGTTTCAGCCCCCTAGCTCTAGAGGAGGGATCCTTTCCCTGCGTGGTCGGGAAAGAATTCCCGGCGTTCTCGTCGCATCTCAAGAGGAGGCGCTCTCCACAGGAAAGGCGAGAGGAACTCCAGGGTCGTGCCACCATTCCCAGAGTCCCCCAGATGTCTCAGTACATTCCAGGGAAACCTATTTTCCCTGCACTACCTCGACTCTCAAGCCGAGGATCGACTCAGAACACCGTGGCACGTGGGACAGCCCTGTGGGAAAGCCTCGTGGGAAAGCCTCATGGGAAAGCCTCGAGGGAAAGCCACAGATCACTGAATTCACTCGACGGGAAGCCTGACACTGCTGGTAAAGATCGGGAGGAAAGCGCACGTGCAAGCCCCCACTCGAGACGAGGAATGACTCCCCTGGGGAAACTCCAGAAGTACCCCAATTTCCATGTCAGCACTGGAGAGGAATCCTCAGGTTCCGGCACGGACTCCACACAAGATCTTAGGCCCCGGCATCGACGGGAGAGGAATCCCGAGAGGCCCCCATGCAACTCGCTTGGGGACTGTCCTTTCCTAAGGCCACCAGAGCAGGTCCCTGAGGTCTCCGTCGTAAGTCGACAGCACCTGCCGCAACTCGAGAAAATCCAGGAGTTTCTCCCCGCCAGGCGAGATGAGGCCCATTTCCGCTGAGGCGTCTCGATGTTAATCACACCTAACCTCTGGAACTTCCAAAGGGTCCTTCACACCCTTGCTGCACCTCAAGAAGTTCCCCGACATACCCGTCTCCACTCGAGAGGAAGTACGAGTGTCCCGCCCTCATCCAGAGGAGCCCCATTTACGCCTACTAGCGCGAGAGAAGGGACCCTTTCCTTGCGTGTTCGGTAAAAAATTCTCGGTGTTCCCGTCGCAACTCAAGAGGAGGCGCTCTCCACAGGAAAGGCGAGAGGAACTCCAGGGTCGTGCCACCATTCCCAGAGACCCCCAATGTCTCAGTCCATTCCAGGGAAACCTGTTTTCCCTGCACTGCTTCGACTTTCATGCCGAGGAACGACTCACACCACGGTGGCACGTGGTACAAACCTGTGGGAAGCCTCGTGGGAAAGACTCGAGGGATAGCCACAGATCCCTTGATCCACGGGAAGGGAAGCGTGAATCTGCTGCTTCAGCTCGGGAGGAAAGCGCACATGCATGCCCCCACTCGAGACGACGAAAGACTCCCCTGTGGAGACTCCAGAAGTAGCCCAAGATCCATGTCAGCACTGGAGAAGAATCCTCAGGTTCCGGCACCGACTCCACACAAGGTCTTAGGCCCCGGCATCGACGGTAGAGGAATCCCGAGAGGCCCCCGAGCAACTCGCATGCGGACTGGCCTTTCCTGAGGCCACCAGAGCGGGTCCCTGAGGTCCCCGTCGTAAGTCGAGAGCACCTGCCGCAACTCGAGAAAATCCAGGAGGTTTTCCCCTCCAGGCGAGATGAGGCCCATTTCCGCAGAGGCGTCTCGAGGCTAATCACACCTATCCTCTGGAACTTCCAAAGGGTCATTCACACCCTTGCTGCAACTCAAGAAGTTCCCCGACATACCCGTCTCCACTTGAGAGGAAGCACGAGAGTCCCGCTCACATCCAGAGGAGCCCCGTTTCCGCCTCCTAGCTCGAGAGGAGGGATCCTTTCCTTGCGTGGTCGAGAAAGATTTCCCGGCGTTCCCGACGCCTCTCAAGAGGTGGCGCTCTCCAGAGGAAAGGCGAGAGGAGCTCCATGGTCGTGCCACCAATCCCAGAGTCCCCCAGATGTCTCAGTCCATTCCAGGGAGACCTGTTTTCCCTGCACTGCCTCGACTTTCAAGCCGAGGATCGACTAACACCACGGTGGCACGTGGGACAGCCCTGTGGGAAATCCTCGTGGGAAAGCCTTGTTGGAAAGCATCGTGGGAAAGCCTCGAGGGAAAGCCACTGATACCTTGATCCATGCGACTGGAGCATGACACTGCTGCTACAGCTAGGGAGGAAAGCGCAGGTGCATGCCCCCACTCGAGACGAGGACTGACTCCCCTGGGGAGACGCCAGAAGTACCCCAAAATCCATGTCAGAACTGCACAGGAAACCTCAGATTCCGGAACAGACTCCACACAAGGTCTTAGGCCCCGGCATCGACGGGAGAGGAATCCCGAGAGGCCCCGAGCAACTCGCATGGGGACTGGCCTTTTCTGAGGCCCCCAGAGCGGGTCCTTGAGGTCCCCGACGTAAGTCGAGAGCAACTGCCCTATCTCGAGAAAATCCAGGAGGTTCTCCCCTCCAGGCGAGATGAGGCCCATTTCTGCTGAGGCGTCTCCAGGCTAATCACACCTAATCTCTGGAACTTCCAAACGGTGCTTCACACCCTGGCTGCAACTCAAGATGTTCCCCGACATTACCGTCTCCACTCGAGAGGAAGCACGAGAGTCCCGCTCACATCCAGTGGAGCACCGTTTCTGCCTACTAGCTCGAGAGGAGGAATCCTTCCCTGCGTCATCGGGAAAGAAATCCCGGCGTTCCCGTCGCATCTCAAGAGGAGGCGCGCTCCACAGGAAAGGCGAGAGGAACTCCAGGGTCGTGCCACCTTTCCCAGAGTCCCCCAGATGTCTCAGTCCATTCCAGGGAAACCTGTTTTCCCTGCACTGCCTCGACATTCAAGCCGAGGATCGACTCACATCACGGTGGCACGTGGTACAACCATGTGGGAAAGCGTCGTGGGAAAGCCTCGTGGAAAGTCTCCAGGGAAAGCCACAGATCCCTTGATCCCCGCGAAGGGAAGCGTGACAATGCTGCTACAGTTCGGGAGGAAATTGCACGTGCATGCCCCCACTCGAGACGAGGACTGACTCCCCTGGGGAGACTCCAGAAGTACCCCAAATCCATGTCACCACTGGAGAGGAATCCTCAGGTTCCGGCACCGACTCCTCTCAAGACCTTAGGCCCCGGCATTGAAGGGAGAGGAATCCCGAGAGGCCCACGAGCAACTCGCATGGGGTCTGGCCTTTCCTGAGGCCATCAGAGCGGGTCCCTGAGGTCCCCCCTTGTAAGTCGAGAGCAACTGCCTCAACTCGAGATAATCCAGGAGGTTCTCCCCTCCAGGCGAGATGAGGCCCATTTCCGCAGAGGCGTCTCGAGGCTAATCACACGTAACCTCTGGAACTTCCAAGGGTCTTTCACACCCTTGCTGCAACTCAAGAAGTTCCCCGACATACCCGTCTCCACTCGAGAGGAAGCACGAGAGTCCCGCCCACTTCCCGAGGAGCCCCGTTTCCGCCTCCTAGCTCGAGAGGAGGGATCCTTTCCCTGCGATGTCGGGAAAGAATTCCCGGCGTTCCCGTCGCATCTCAAGAGGAAGCGCTCTCCACAGGAAATGCGAGAGGAATTCCAGGGTCGTGCCACATTCCCAGAGTCCCCCAGATGTCTCAGTCCATTCCAGGGAAACCTGTTTTCCCTGCACAGCCTCGACCTTCAAGCCGAGGATTGACTCACACCACGGTGGCACGTGGGACAGCCCTGTGGGAAAGCCTCGTGGGAAAGCCTCGTGAAAAATCCTCGTGGGAAAGCCTCGAGGGAAAGCCACAGATCCCTTGATCCACGCGAAAGGAAGCGTGACACTGCTGCTACAGCTCGGGAGGAAATCGCACGTGCATGCCCCACTCGGAACGAGGACTGACTCTCCTCGGAGACTCCAGAAGTACCCGAAGGTCCATGTCAGCACTGGAGAGGAATCCTCAGCTTCCGGCACCAGACTCCATACAAGGTCTTAGGCCCCGCATCGACGGGAGAGAAATCCCGAAAGGCTCCCGAGCAACTCGCATGGGGACTGGCCTTTCCTGAGGCCACCAGATGGGTGTCCCTGTGGTCCCCGTCGTAAGTCGAGAGCACCTGCCGCAACTCGAGAAAATCCAGGAGGTTGTCCCCTCCAGGCGAGATGAGGCCCATTTCCGCTGAGGCGACTGGAAGCTAATCACACCTAATCTCTGGAACTTCCAAAGGGTCCTTCACAGCCTTGCTGCAACTCAAGAAGTTCCCCGACATACCCGTCTCCACTCAAGAGGAAGCACGAGAGTCCCGCCCACATACAGAGGGGCCCCGTTTCTGCCTCCTAGCTCGAGAGGAGGGATCCTTTCCTTTCGTGGTCGGCAAAGAATTCCCGGCGTTCCGTCGGCATCTCAGGAGGAGGCGCTCTCCACAGGAAAGGCGAGAGGAACTCCAGGGTCCTGGCCACCATTCCCAGAGTCCCCAAGATGTCTCAGTGCATTCCAGGGAAACCTGTTTTCCCTGCACTGCCTCGACATTCAAGCCGTGGATCGACTCACATCACGGTGGCACGTGGGACAACCCATGTGGGAAAGCCTCGTGGGGAAAGCCTCGTGTGAAAGCCTCCAGGGAAAGCCATAGATCCCTTGATCCACGCGAAGGGAAGCGTGACACTGCTGCTACAGCTGGGAGGAAAGCGCACGTACATGCCCCCACTCGAGACGGGGACTGACTCCCCTTGGGAGACTCCAGAATTTCACTAAAATCCATGTCTGCAGGAGAGGAAACCTCAGGTTCCAGCACCGACTCCACACAAGGTCTTATGCCCCGGCATCGAAGGGAGAGGAATCCCGAGAGAACCCGAGCAACTAGCAAGGGGACTGGCCTTTCCTGATGCCACCAGAGCGGGTCCCTGAGTTCCCCGTCGTCAATCGAGAGCACCTGTCACAACTTGAAAAATCCTGGAGGTTCTACCCTCCAGGCCAGATGAGGCCCGTTTCCGCTGAGGCGTCTGGAGGCTAATACACCTGGCCTCTGGAAATTCCTACGGGTCCTTCACACACTTGCTGCAACTCAAGAAGTTCCCCGACATAACCCTCTCCCCTCAAGAGGAAGAACGAGAGTCCCGCCCACATCCAGAGGAGCCCCGTTTCCGCCTCATAGCTTCAGAGCAGGGATCCCTTCAATGCGTGGTCAGGAAAGAATTCCCTGCGTTTCCGTTGCATCTCAAGAGGAGGCGCTCTCCACAGGAAAGGCGAGAGGAACTCCAGGGTCGTGCCACCATTCCCAGAGTCCCCCAGATGTCTCCGTCCATTCCAGGAAACCTGTTTTCCCTTCACTGCCTCGACTTTCAAGCTGAGCATCGACTCACACCACCGTGACACGTGGGAGAGCCCTGTGGGAAAGCCTCCTGGAAAGCCTCGTGGGAAGCCTCGAGGGAAAGCCACAGATCCCTTGATCCTCGCGAAGGGAAGCTCAAACACTGCTGCTGCAGCTCGGAGGAAAGTGCACTTGCATGCCCCACTTCAACGAGGACTGACTCCCCTGGGGAGACTCCAGAATACCCAAGATCCATGTCAGCACTGGAGAGGAATCTCAGATTCCAGGGCACCGACTCCACA
>NW_017191955.1:0-10530 GCF_001704415.2 Capra hircus
GTTGTCGGCAGGTGCTCTCAACATACGACCGTGACCTCAGGGACAGTGTAGCAGATGTGTCACGCTTCCCTTCGCGGGGATCAAGGGATCTGTGGCTTTCCCACGAGGCTTTCCCAAAGGGTGTCCCACGTGCACCATGGTGTGAGTGGTCCTCGCGTGAAAGTCGAGGCATTGCGGGGAAACAGGTTCCTCTGAAATGGACTGAGATATCTGGGGGACTCTTGGAATGGTGGCACAACCCTGGAGTTCCTCTCGCCTTTCCTATTGAGAACCCTTGCTCTTGAGAGGCCATGGGAACGCTGAAAAATCTTTCTTGACTAAGAAGGATAGGATCCCTCATCTCGAGCTACCAGGCAGAAACGGGGTTCCTCTGGATGTGGGCGGGACCCCTCGTGCTTCCTCTCGAGTGGAGACGGGTATTTCGGGGAACTTCTTGAGTGCAGCAAGGGTGTGAAGGACCCTTTGGAAGTTCCAGAACTTAGGTGTGATTAGCCTCGAGATGCCTCAGAGGAAATGGGCCTCATCTCGCCTGGACGGGAGAACCTCCTGGATTTTTCTCGAGTTGCGGCCGGTGCTCTCGACTTACGACGGGGACCTCAGGGACCCGCTCTGGTGGCCTCAGAAAAGGCCAGTCCCCATGCGAGTTGCTCAGGGGCCCTCGGGATTCGTCTCCCCCGGCGATGCCTGGGCCTAAGACCTTGTGTGGAGTCAGTGTCAGAAACTGAGGATACCTCTCCAGTGCTGACATGAATATTGGGGGTGCTTCTGGAGTCTCCCCAGGGAAGTCAGTCCTCGTCTCGAGCGGTGGCATGCACGTGCGCTTTCCTCCCGAGCTGTAACTGCAGTGTCGCGCTTCCCTTCGCGTGGATCAAGGGATCTCTGGCTTTCCCTTCAGGCTTTCACAGGAGGCATTCCAGGAATTTTCCCACAGGGCTGTCCTACGTACCACCGTGGTGTGTGTCGATGCTCGGCTTGAAAGTCGAGGTAGTGCAGGGAAAACAGGTTTCACTGGAATGGACTGAGACATCAGGGGGACTCTGGAATGGTCGCACGACCCTGGAGTTCCTCTCGCCTTTCCTGTGGAGAGCGCCTCCTCTTGAGATGCGACGGGAACACCGGGAATTCTTTCCCGACCACGCAGGGAGAATTATCTCTCCTCTCGAGCTAGGAGGCGGAAACGCGGCTCCTCGCGATGTGGGCGGGACTCGCGTGCTTCCTCTCGAGTGGAGACGGGTATGTAGGGGAACTTTTTGAGTTGCAGCAAGGGTGTGAAGGACCCTTTGGAAGTTCCAGAGGTTAGGTGTGATTAGCCTCGAGACGCCTCAGCGGAAATGGGCCTCATCTCTCCTGGAAGGGAGAACATCCTGGATATTCTCGAGGTGCGGCAGGTGCTATTGACTTACCATGGGGACCTCAGGGACCCGCTCTGGTGGCCTCAGTAAAGGCCAGTCCCCATGAGAATTCCTCGGGGGCCTCTCGGGATTCCTCTCCCGTCGATGCTGGGGCCTAAGACCTTGTGTGGAGTCGGTGCCGGAACCTGAGGATTCCTCTCCAGTGCTGACATGGATCTTGGGGTACTTCTGGAGTCTCCCCAGGGGAGTTAGTCCTTGTCTCGAGTGGGAGCATGCACGTGAGCTTTCCTCCCGGGCTGTAACTGCAGTGTCGCGCTTCCCTTCGCGTGGATCAAGGGATCTCTGGCTTTCCCTTCAGGCTTTCACAGGAGGCATTCCCAGGAAATTTTCCCACAGGGCTGTCCTACGTACCACCGTGGTGTGAGTCGATGCTCGGCTTGAAAGTCGAGGTAGTGCAGGGAAAACAGGTTTCACTGGAATGGACTGAGACATCAGGGGGACTCTGGGAATGGTCGCACGACCCTGGAGGTCCTCTCGCCTTTCCTGTGGAGAGCGCCTCCTCTTGAGATGTGACGGGAACACCGGGAATTCTTTCCCGACCACGCAGGGAGAATTATCTCTCCTCTCGAGCTAGCAAGCGGAAACTGGCCTCCTCTGGATGTGGGCGGGACTTTCGTGCTTCCTGTCCAGTGGAGACGAGTATGTCGGGGAACTTCTTGAGTTGCAGCAATGGCGAGAAGGACCCATTGGATTTCCAGATGTTAGATTTGATTAGCCTCAAGACGCCTCAGCAGAAATGGGCCTCATCTCGCCTGGAGGGGAGAACCTCCTGGATTTTCTCGAGTTGCGGCAGGTGCTCTCGACTTACGACGGGGACCTCAGGGACCCACTCTGGTGGCCTCAGGAAAGGCCAGTCCCCATGCGAGTTGCTCGGTGGCTCTCAGGATTCCTCTCCCGTCGATGCCGGGGCCTAAGACCTTATGTGGAGTCGGTTCTGGAACCTGAGGATTCCTCTCCAGTGCTGACATGGATCTGGGGGTACTTCTGGAGTCTCCCCAGGGGAGTCAGTCCTCGTCTCGAATGGGGGCATGCACGTGCGCTTCCCTCCCGAGCTGTAGGAGCAGTGTCACCCTTCCCTTCGCGTGGATCAAGGGATCTGTGGCTTTCCCTCGAGGCTTTCCCACGAGGCTTTTCACGAGGCTTTCCCACAGGGCTGTCCCACGTGCCACCGTGGTGTGAGTGGATCCTCGGCTTGAAAGTCGAGGCAGTGCAGGGAAAACAGGTTTCCCTGGAATGGACTGAGACATCTGGGGGACTCTGGGAATGGTGGCACGACCCTGGAGTTCCTCTCGCCTTTCCTGTGGAGTGCGCCTCCTCTTGAGATGCGACGGGAACACCGGGAATTCTTTCCCGACCACGGTCTGAAAGGATCCGCCGTCTCGAGCTAGGAGGGGGAAACTGGGCTCCTCTGGATGTGGACGGGTCGGTCTTGCTTCCTCTCGCGTGGAGACGGGTATGTCGGGGAACTTCTTGAGTTGCAGCAAGGGTGTGAATTACCCTTTGGAAGTTCCAGAGGTTACGTGTGATTAGCCTCGAGACGCCTCAGCAGAAATGGGCCTCATCTCGCCTGGAGGGGAGAACCTCCTGGATTTTCTCGAGTTGCGGCAGGTGCTCTCGACTTACGACGGGGACCTCAGGGACCCACTCTGGTGGCCTCAGGAAAGGCCAGTCCCCATGCGAGTTGCCTCGGTGGCTCTCAGGATTCCTCTCCCGTCGATGCCTGGGGCCTAAGACCTTGTGTGGAGATCGGTGTCTGGAACCTGAGGATTCCTCTCCAGTGCTGACATGGAATCTTGGGGTACTTCTGGAGTCTCCCCAGGGAAGTCAGTCCTCGTCTCGAATGGGGGCATGCACGTGCGTTTCCCTCCCAAGCTGTAGGCAGCAGTGTCACGCTTCCCTTCGCGTGGATCAAGGGATCTGTGGCTTTCCCTCGAGGCTTTCCCACGAGGCTTTTCCACGAGGCTTTCCCACAGGGCTGTCCCACGTGCCACCGTGGTGTGAGTGGATCCTCGGCTTGAAAGTCGAGGCAGTGCAGGGAAAACAGGTTTCCCTGGAATGGACTGAGACATCTGGGGACTCTGGGAATGGTGGCACGACCCTGGAGTTCCTCTCGCCTTTCCTGTGGAGAGGGCCTCCCTGTTGAGAAGCTGACTGGGAACACCGGGAATTCTTTCCCGAACACGCAGGGAAAGGATCCCTCCTCTCGAGCTAGGAGGCGGAAACGCGGCTCCTCGCGATGTGGGCGGGACTCGCGTGCTTCCTCTCGAGTGGAGACGGGTATGTAGGGGAACTTTTTGAGTTGCAGCAAGGGTGTGAAGGACCCTTTGGAAGTTCCAGAGGTTAGGTGTGATTAGCCTCGAGACGCCTCAGCGGAAATGGGCCTCATCTCTCCTGGAAGGGAGAACATCCTGGATATTCTCGAGGTGCGGCAGGTGCTATTGACTTACCATGGGGACCTCAGGGACCCGCTCTGGTCGCCTCAGTAAAGGCCAGTCCCCATGAGAATTCCTCGGGGGCCTCTCGGGATTCCTCTCCCGTCGATGCTGGGGCCTAAGACCTTGTGGTGGAGTCGGTGCCGGAACCTGAGGATTCCTCTCCAGTGCTGACATGGATCTTGGGGTACTTCTGGAGTCTCCCCAGGGGAGTTAGTCCTTGTCTCGAGTGGGAGCATGCACGTGAGCTTTTCCTCCCGGAGCTGTAACTGCAGTGTCGCGCTTCCCTTCGCGTGGATCAAGGGATCTCTGGCTTTCCCTTCAGGCTTTCACAGGAGGCATTCCCAGGAAATTTTCCCACAGGGCTGTCCTACGTACCACCGTGGTGTGAGTCGATGCTCGGCTTGAAAGTCGAGGTAGTGCAGGGAAAACAGGTTTCACTGGAATGGACTGAGACATCAGGGGGACTCTGGGAATGGTCGCACGACCCTGGAGTCCTCTCGCCTTTCCTGTGGAGAGCGCCTCCTCTTGAGATGTGACGGGAACACCGGGAATTCTTTCCCGACCACGCAGGGAGAATTATCTCTCCTCTCGAGCTAGCAAGCGGAAACTGGCCTCCTCTGGATGTGGGCGGGACTTTCGTGCTTCCTGTCCAGTGGAGACGAGTATGTCGGGGAACTTCTTGAGTTGCAGCAATGGCGAGAAGGACCCATTGGATTTCCAGATGTTAGATTTGATTAGCCTCAAGACGCCTCAGCAGAAATGGGCCTCATCTCGCCTGGAGGGGAGAACCTCCTGGATTTTCTCGAGTTGCGGCAGGTGCTCTCGACTTACGACGGGGACCTCAGGGACCCACTCTGGTGGCCTCAGGAAAGGCCAGTCCCCATGCGAGTTGCTCGGTGGCTCTCAGGATTCCTCTCCCGTCGATGCCGGGGCCTAAGACCTTATGTGGAGTCGGTTCTGGAACCTGAGGATTCCTCTCCAGTGCTGACATGGATCTGGGGGTACTTCTGGAGTCTCCCCAGGGGAGTCAGTCCTCGTCTCGAATGGGGGCATGCACGTGCGCTTCCCTCCCGAGCTGTAGGAGCAGTGTCACCCTTCCCTTCGCGTGGATCAAGGGATCTGTGGCTTTCCCTCGAGGCTTTCCCACGAGGCTTTTCACGAGGCTTTCCCACAGGGCTGTCCCACGTGCCACCGTGGTGTGAGTGGATCCTCGGCTTGAAAGTCGAGGCAGTGCAGGGAAAACAGGTTTCCCTGGAATGGACTGAGACATCTGGGGGACTCTGGGAATGGTGGCACGACCCTGGAGTTTCCTCTCGCCTTTTCCTGTGGAGTGCGCCTCCTCTTGAGATGCGACGGGAACACCCGGAATTCTTTCCCCGACCACGGTCTGGAAAGGGATCCGCCGTCTCGAGCTAGGAGGGGGAAAACTGGGCTCCTCTGGATGTGGACGGGTCGGGTCTTGCTTCCTCTCGCGTGGAGACGGGTATGTCGGGGAACTTCTTGAGTTGCAGGCAAGGGTGTGAATTACCCTTTGGAAGTTCCAGAGGTTACGTGTGATTAGCCTCGAGACGCCTCAGCAGAAATGGGCCTCATCTCGCCTGGAGGGGGAGAACCTCCTGGATTTTCTCGAGTTGCGGCAGGTGCTCTCGACTTACGACGGGGACCTCAGGGACCCACTCTGGTGGCCTCAGGAAAGGCCAGTCCCCATGCGAGTTCCTCGGTGGCTCTCAGGATTCCTCTCCCGTCGATGCCGGGGCCTAAGACCTTGTGTGGAGATGGTTCTGGAACCTGAGGATTCCTCTCCAGTGCTGACATGGATCTTGGGGTACTTCTGGAGTCTCCCCAGGGAGTCAGTCCTCGTCTCGAATGGGGGCATGCACGTGCGTTTCCCTCCCGAGCTGTAGGAGCAGTGTCACGCTTCCCTTCGCGTGGATCAAGGGATCTGTGGCTTTCCCCTCGAGGCTTTCCCACGAGGCTTTTCACGAGGCTTTCCCACAGGGCTGTCCCACGTGCACCGTGGTGTGAGTGGATCCTCGGCTTGAAAAGTCGAGGCAGTGCAGGGAAAACAGGTTTCCCTGGAATGGACTGAGACATCTGGGGGACTCTGGAATGGCGGCACGACCCTGGAGTTCCTCTCGCCTTTCCTGTGGAGAGGGCCTCCTGTTGAGAAGCGACGGGAACACCGGGAATTCTTTCCCGAACACGCAGGGAAAGGATCCCTCCTCTCGAGCTAGGAGGCGGAAACGCGGCTCTCGCGATGTGGGCGGGACTCGCGTGCTTCCTCTCGAGTGGAGACGGGTATGTAGGGGAACTTTTTGAGTTGCAGCAAGGGTGTGAAGGACCCTTTGGAAGTTCCAGAGGTTAGGTGTGATTAGCCTCGAGACGCCTCAGCGGAAATGGGCCTCATCTCTCCTGGAAGGGAGAACATCCTGGATATTCTCGAGGTGCGGCAGGTGCTATTGACTTACCATGGGGACCTCAGGGACCCGCTCTGGTGGCCTCAGTAAAGGCCAGTCCCCATGAGAATTCCTCGGGGGCCTCTCGGATTCCTCTCCCGTCGATGCTGGGGCCTAAGACCTTGTGTGGAGTCGGTGCCGGAACCTGAGGATTCCTCTCCAGTGCTGACATGGATCTTGGGGTACTTCTGGAGTCTCCCCAGGGGAGTTAGTCCTTGTCTCGAGTGGGAGCATGCACGTGAGCTTTCCTCCCCGGGCTGTAACTGCAGTGTCGCGCTTCCTTCGCGTGGATCAAGGGATCTCTGGCTTTCCCCTTCAGGCTTTCACAGGAGGCATTCCCAGGAAATTTTCCCACAGGGCTGTCCTACGTACCACCGTGGTGTGAGTCGATGCCTCGGCTTGAAAGTCGAGGTAGTGCAGGGAAAACAGGTTTCACTGGAATGGACTGAGACATCAGGGGGACTCTGGGAATGGTCGCACGACCCTGGAGGTCCTCTCGCCTTTCCTGTGGAGAGCGCCTCCTCTTGAGATGTGACGGGAACACCGGGAATTCTTTCCCGACCACGCAGGGAGAATTATCTCTCCTCTCGAGCTAGCAAGCGGAAACTGGCCTCCTCTGGATGTGGGCGGGACTTTCGTGCTTCCTGTCCAGTGGAGACGAGTATGTCGGGGAACTTCTTGAGTTGCAGCAATGGCGAGAAGGACCCATTGGATTTCCAGATGTTAGATTTGATTAGCCTCAAGACGCCTCAGCAGAAATGGGCCTCATCTCGCCTGGAGGGAGAACCTCCTGGATTTTCTCGAGTTGCGGCAGGTGCTCTCGACTTACGACGGGGACCTCAGGGACCCACTCTGGTGGCCTCAGGAAAGGCCAGTCCCCATGCGAGTTGCTCGGTGGCTCTCAGGATTCCTCTCCCGTCGATGCCGGGCTAAGACCTTATGTGGAGTCGGTTCTGGAACCTGAGGATTCCTCTCCAGTGCTGACATGGATCTTGGGGTACTTCTGGAGTCTCCCCAGGGGAGTCAGTCCTCGTCTCGAATGGGGGCATGCACGTGCGCTTCCCTCCCGAGCTGTAGGAGCAGTGTCACGCTTCCCTTTCGCGTGGATCAAGGGATCTGTGGCTTTCCCTCGAGGCTTTCCCACGAGGCTTTTCACGAGGCTTTCCCACAGGGCTGTCCCACGTGCCACCGTGGTGTGAGTGGATCCTCGGCTTGAAAGTCGAGGCAGTGCAGGGAAAACAGGTTTCCCTGGAATGGACTGAGACATCTGGGGGACTCTGGGAATGGTGGCACGACCCTGGAGTTCCTCTCGCCTTTCCTGTGGAGAGGGCCTCCTGTTGAGAAGCGACGGGAACGCCGGGAAATTCTTTCCCGACCACGCAGGGAAAGGATCCCTCCTCTCTAGCTAGGAGGCGGAAACGGGGCTCCTCGCGATGTGGGCGGGACTCGCGTGCTTCCTCTCGAGTGGAGACGGGTATGTAACGGGAACTTTTTGAGTTGCAGCAAGGGTGTGAAGGACCCTTTGGAAGTTCCAGAGGTTAGGTGTGATTAGCCTCGAAACACCTCAGCGGAAATGAGTCTCATCTCGCCTGGAGGGGAGAACTCCTGGATTTTCTCGAGTTGCGGAGGTGTTCTCGACTTACGTCGGGACCTCAGGACCCGCTCTGGTTGGCATCAGGAAAGGCCAGTCCCCATGCGAGTTGCTCGGCGGCCTCTGGGGATTACTCTCCCGTTGATGCTGGGGCCTAAGACCTTGTGTGGAGTCGGTGCTGGAACCTGAGGATTCCTCTCCAGTGCTGACATGGATCTTGGGGTACTTCTGGAGTCTCTCCAGGGGAGTCAGTCCCCGTCTCGAGTGGGGGCATGCACGTGAGCTTTCCTCCCGAGCTGTAGCAGCAGTGTGGCCCTTCCTTCGCGTGGATCAAGGGATCTGTGGCTTTCCCTCGAGGCTTTCCCAGGAGGCTTTCCCACGAGGCTTTTCCACAGGGCTGTCCCATGTACCACCTTGGTGTGAATCGATCCTCGCCTTGAAAGTAGAGGCAGTGCAGGGAAAACAGGTTTCCCTGGAAATGGACTGAGACATCTGGGGGACTCTGGGAATGTTGCCACGACCCTGGAGTTCCTCTCGCCTTTTCTGTGGAGAGCGCCTCGTCTTGAGATGCGACGGGAACGCCGGGAATTCTTGACCGACCACGGACAGAAAGGATCCCTCCTTTCCTGCCAGGAGGCGGAAACGGGGCTCCTCTGGATGTGGGCAGGACTCTCGTGCTTCCTCTGGAGTGGAGACGGGTATGTCGAGGAACTTCTTGAGTTGCCGCAAGGGTGTGAATTACACATTGGAAGTTCCTGAGGTTAGGTGTGATTAGCCTCGAAACACCTCAGCGGAAATGAGCCTCATCTCGCCTGGAGGGAGAACCTCCTGGATTTTCTCGAGTTGCGGTAGGTGTTCTCGACTTACGTCCGGGGACTCAGGGACCCGCTCTGGTGGGCCTCAGGAGAAGCCAGTCCCATGCGAGTTGCACGCGTGCCTCTCGGGATTCCTCTCCCTTTGATGCCGGGCCTAAGACCTTGTGTGGAGTCGGTGCCGGAACCTGAGGATTCCTCTCCAGTGCTGACATATATCTTGGGGAACTTCTGGAGTCTCCCCAGGGGAGTCAGTCCTCGTCTCGAGTGGGGGCATCCAGGTGCGCTTTCCTCCCGAGATTTAGCAGCTGTGTCACGCTTCCCTTCGCAGGATCAAGGGATCTGTGGCTTTCCCTCGAGGCTTTCCCACGAGGCTTTCCCACGAGGCTTTCCCACAGGGCTGTCCCACGTGCCACCGATGTGTGAGTCTATCCTCGGCTTGAAAGTCGAGGCAGTGCAGGGGAAAACAGGTTTCCCTGGAATGGACTGAGACATCTCGGGCCTCTGGGGAATGGTGGCACGACCCTGGAGTTCCTCTCGCCATTTCTATGGAGAGCGCCTCCTCTTGAGATATGACGGGAACGCCGGGAATCCTTTCCCGACCACGCAGGGAAAGGATGCCTCCTCTCGAACTATGAGGCGGAAACGTGGGTCCTCTGGATGTGGGCGTGACGCTCGTGCTTCCTCTCGAGTGGAGACTCGTATGTCGGGGAACTTCTTGAGTTGCAGCAAGGGTGTGAAGGACCCTTTGGAAGTTCCAGAGGTTAGGTGTGATTAGCCTCGAGACGCCTCAGCGGAAATGGCCCTCATCTCGCCAGGAGGGAAGAACCTCCTGGATTTTCTCGAGTTGCGGCAGGTGCTCTTGTCTTACGACGGGGACCTCAGGGACCCGCTCTGGTGGCCTAAGGAAAGGCAAGTCCCCAAGCGAGATGCTCGGGGGCCTCTCGGAATTCCTCTCCTGTCGATGCTGGAGCCTACGACCTTGTGTGGAGTCGGTGCCGGAAACTGAGGATTCCTCTCCAGTGCTGACATGGATCTTGGGGTACTTCTGGAGTCTCCCCAGGGGAGTCAGTCCTCGTCTCGAGTGGGGGCATGCACGTGAGCTTTCCTCCCGATCTTGCAGCAGTTCACGCGTCCCTTCACGTGAATCAAGGGATCTGTGGCTAGCCCTCGAGGCTTTCCTACGAGGCTTTCCCACAGGGCTGTCCCACGTGCCACCGTGGTGTGAGTCGATCCTCGGCTTGAAAGTCGAGGCAGTGCAGGGAAAACAGTTTTCCCTGGAATGGACTGAGACATCTGGGGCGACTGTGGGTATGGTGTCACGAACCTGGATTTCCTCTCGCCTTTCCAGAGGAGAGCGCCTCCTCTTGAGATGCGAAGGGAACGCCGGAATTCTTTCCCGACCCACAGGGAAAGGATCCCACCTCTCGAGCTATGAGGCGGAAACGGGGCTCATCTGAATGTGGGCAGGACTCCTGTGCTTCCTCTCGAGTGGAGACGGGTATGTCGGGGAATTTCTTGAGTTGCAGCCAGGTTGTTAAAGAATCCTTTGAAATTTCCAGAGATTAGGTGTGATTAGCTTCCAGACGACTCAGCGGAAATGAGCCTCATCGCGCCTGGAGGGGAGAACCTCCTGGATTTTCTCCAGTTGAGGAGGTGCTCACAACTTACGACCGGGACCTCAGGGACCTGCTCTGGTGGCCTCAGGAAAGACCAGTCCCCATGGGAATTGCTCGTGGGCCTCTCGGATTCCTCTCCCGTCAATGCCGGGGCCTAAGACATTGTGTGGAGATGGTGCTGGAACCTCAGGATTCCTCTCCAGTG
>NW_017191956.1:0-21428 GCF_001704415.2 Capra hircus
TCCCCGATATACCCGTCTCCACTCGAGAGGAATCAGGAGAGTCCCTCCCTCATCCAGAGGTGCGCCGTTTCCGCCTCCTAGCTCGAGAGGAGGGATCCTTTCCCTGCAGGGTTGGGAACGAATTTCCGGCGTTCCCGTTGCATCTCTAGAGGAGGCGCTCTCCACAGGAAAGGCGAGAGGAACTCCAGGGTCGTTCCCCCATTCCCAGAGTCCCCAGATTTCTCAGTCCATTCCAGGGAAAACTGTTTTCCCTGCACTGCCTCGACTTTCAAGCCGAGGATCGACTCACACCACGGTGGCACGTGGACAGCCCTGTGGGAAAGCATCGTGGAAAAGCCTCCTGGGAAAGCCTCGAGGGAAAGCCACAGATCCCTTGATCCAGGCGAAGGGAAGCGTGACACTGCTGCTACAGCTCGGGAGGAAAGCGCACGTGCATGCCACCACTTAGAGAAGGACTGACTCCCCTGGGGAGACTTCAGAAGTACCCCAAGATCCATGTCAGCAATGGAGAGGAATTCTCAGGTTTTGCCACAGACTCCACATAAGATCTTAGGCCCCGGCTTCGACGGGAGAGGAAACCCGAGAGGCCCCCGAGCAACTCGCATGGGGACTGGCCTTTCGTGAGACCACCAGAGCGGGTCCCTGAGGTCCCTGTCGTAAGTCGAGAGCACCTGCCGCAACTCGAGAAAATCCACGAGGTCCTCCCCTCCAGGCGAGGTGAGCCCCATTTCGCTGAGGCGTCTCGAGGCTAATCACACCTAACCTCTGGAACTTCCAAAGGGTCCTTCACACCCTTGCTGCAACTCAAGAAGTTCCCCGACATACCCGTCTCCACTCGAGAGGAAGCACGTGAGTCCCGCCCACATCCAGAGGAGCCCCGTTTCAGCCCCCTAGCTCTAGAGGAGGGATCCTTTCCCTGCGTGGTCGGGAAAGAATTCCCGGCGTTCTCGTCGCATCTCAAGAGGAGGCGCTCTCCACAGGAAAGGCGAGAGGAACTCCAGGGTCGTGCCACCATTCCCAGAGTCCCCCAGATGTCTCAGTACATTCCAGGGAAACCTATTTTCCCTGCACTACCTCGACTCTCAAGCCGAGGATCGACTCACAACACCGTGGAACGTGGGACAGCCCTGTGGGAAAGCCTCGTGGGAAAGCCTTGCTGGAAAGCATCGTGGGAAAGCCTCGAGGAAAGCCACTGATACCTTGATCCACACGACTGGAGCATGACACTGCTGCTACAGCTAGGGAGGAAAGCGCAGGTGCATGCCCCCACTCGAGACGAGGACTAACTCCCCTGGGAAGACTCCAGAAGTACCCCAAGATCCATGTCAGCACTGCACAGGAAACCTCAGATTCCGGCACCGACTCCACACAAGGTCTTAGGCCCCGACATCGACTGGAGAGGAATCCCGAGAGGCCCGAGCAACTCGCATGGGGACTGGCCTTTTCTGAGGCCCCAGAGCGGGTCCTTGAGGTCCCCGTCGTAAGTCGAGAGCAACTGCCCTATCTCGAGAAAATCCAGGAGGTTCTCCCCTCCAGGCGAGATGAGGCCCATTTCTGCTGAGGCGTCTCGAGGCTAATCACACCTAATCTCTGGAACTTCCAAACGGTGCTTCACACCCTGGCTGCAACTCAAGATGTTCCCCGACATACCGTCTCCATTTGAGAGGAAGCACGAGAGTCCGCCCACATCCAGAGGAGCCCCGTTTCTGCCTACTAGCTCGAGAGAAGGGATCCTTTCCTTGCGTGTTCGGTAAAAAATTCTCGGTGTTCCCGTCGCAACTCAAGAGGAGGCCTCTCCACAGGAAAGGCGAGAGGAACTCCAGGTCGTGCCACCATTCCCAGAGACCCCCAGATGTCTCAGTCCATTCCAGGGAAACCTGTTTCCCTGCACTGCCTCGACTTTCATGCCGAGGAACGACTCACACCACGGTGGCACGTGGTACAAACCTGTGGGAAGCCTCGTGGGAAAGCCTCGAGGGATACCCACAGATCCCTTTATCCACGGGAAGGGAAGCGTGAATCTGCTGCTTCAGCTCGGGAGGAAAGAGCACGTGCATGCCCCACTCGAGACGACGAAAGACTCCCATGGGGAGACTCCAGAAGTAGCCCAAGATCCATGTCAGCACTGGAGAAGAATCCTCAGGTTCCGGCACCGAATCCACACAAGGTCTTAGGCCCGGCATCGACGGGAGAGGAATCCCGAGAGCCCCCGAGCAACTCGCAGGCGACTGCCCTTTCCTGAGGCCACCAGCGCGGGTCCCTGAGGTCCCCATCGTAAGTCGAGAGCACCTGCCGCAACTCGAGAAAATCCAGGAGGTTTTCCCCTCCAGGCGAGATGATGCCCATTTCCGCTGAGGCGTCTCGAGGATAATCACACCTAACCTCTGGAACTTCCAAAGGGTCATTCACACCCTTGCTGCAACTCAAGAAGTTCCCCGACATACCCGTCTCCACTTGAGAGGAAGCAGGAGAGTCCCGCTCACATCCAGAGGAGCCCCGTTCCGCCTCCTAGCTCGAGAGGAGGGATCCTTTCCTTACGTGGTCGAGAAAGATTTCCCGGCGTTCCGACGCAACTCAAGAGGTCGGGCTCTCCAGAGGAAAGGCGAGAGGAACTCGATGGTCGTGCCACCAATCCCAGAGTCCTTCAGATGTCTCAGTCCATTCCAGGGAGACCTGTTTCCCTGCACTGCCTCGACTTTCAAGCGAGGATCGACTAACACCACGGTGGCACGTGGGACAGCCCTGTGGGAAAGCCTCGTGGGAAAGCCTTGTTGGAAAGCTCGTGGGAAAGCCTCGAGGGAAAGCCACTGATCCCTTGATCCACGCGACTGGAGCATGACACTGCTGTTACAGCTAGGGAGGAAAGCGCAGGTGCATGCCCCCACTCGAGACGAGGACTGACTCCCCTGGGGAGACTCCAGAAGTACCCCAAGATCCATGTCAGCACTGCAGAGGAAACCTCAGGTTCCGGTACCGACTCCACACAAGGTCTTAGGCCCCGGCATCAAGGGAAAGAATCCCGAGAGGCCCTGAGCAACTCGCATGCGGACTGGCCTTTTCTGAGGCCCGCAGAGCGGGTCGTTGAGGTTCCCGTCGTAAGTCGAGAGCAACTGCCCTATCTCAAGAAAATACAGGAGGTTCTCCCCTCCAGGCGAGATGAGGCCCATTTCTGCTGAGGCGTCTCCAGGCTAATCACACCTAATCTCTGGAACTTCCAAACGGTGCTTCACACCCTGGCTGCAACTCAAGATGTTCACCGACATACCGTCTCCACTCGAGAGGAAGCACGAGAGTCCCGCCCACATCCAGTGGAGCCCCGTTTCTGCCTACTAGCTCGAGAGGAGGGATCCTTTCCCTGCGTCATCGGAAAGAAATCCCGGCGTTCCCGTCGCATCTCAAGAGAGGCGCGCTCCACAGGAAAGGCGAGAGGAACTCCAGGGTCGTGCCACCTTTCCAGAGTCCCCCAGATGTCTCAGTCGATTCCAGGGAAACCTGTTTTCCATGCACTGCCTCGACATTCAAGCGAGGATCGACTCACATCACGGTGGAACGTGGTACAACCATGTGGGAAAGCCTCGTGGGAAAGCCTCGTGTGAAAGCCTGGAAAGCCACAGATCCCTTGATTTGCTGACAGGGAGTCTCCCCAGGAGTCAGTCCTCGTCTCGAGTGGGGCATGCACGTGCAATTTCCTCCCGAACTGTAGCAGCATTGTCAGCTTCCCTTCGCGTGGATCAAGGGATCTGTGGCTTTCCCTGGAGGCTTTCACACGAGGCTTTCCCACGAGGCTTTCCCACATGGTTGTACCACGTGCCACCGTGATGTGAGTCGATCCTCGGCTTGAATGTCGAGGCAGTGCAGGGAAAACAGGTTTCCCTGGAATGGACTGAGACATCTGGGGACTCTGGAAAGGTGGCACGACCCTGGAGTTCCTCTCGCCTTTCCTGTGGAGCGCGCCTCCTCTTGAGATGCGACGGGAACGCCGGGATTTCTTTCCCGATGACGCAGGGAAAGGATCCCTCCTCTCGAGCTAGTAGGCAGAAACGGGGCTCCACTGGATGTGGGCGGGACTCTCGTGCTTCCTCTCGAGTGGAGACGGTATGTCGGTGAACATCTTGAGTTGCAGCCAGGGTGTGAAGCACCGTTTGGAAGTTCCAGAGATTAGGTGTGATTAGCCTGGAGACGCCTCAGCAGAAATGGGCCTCATCTCGCCTGGAGGGAGAACCTCCTGTATTTTCTTGAGATAGGGCAGTTGCTCTCGACTTACGACGGGACCTCAACGACCCGCTCTGGGCCTCAGAAAAGGCCAGTCCCATGCGAGTTGCTCGGGGACCTCTCGGGATTCCTCTCCCGTCGATGCCGGGGCCTAAGACCTTGTGTGGAGTCGGTGCCGGAACCTGAGGTTCCTCTGCCAGTGCTGACATGGATCTTGGGGTACTTCTGGAGTCTCCCCAGGGGAGTCAGTCCTCGTCTCGAGTGGGGCATGCACCGTGCTGCTTTCCTCCCTGAGCTGTAAGCAGCAGTGTCACGCTTCCCTTCGCGTGGATCAAGGGATCTGTGGCTTTCCGCTCGAGGCTTTCCCACGAGGCTTTCCCACGAGGCTTTCCCACAGGCTACCCACAGTGGCCACCGTGGTGTGAGTCGTTCCTCGGCTTGAAAGTCGAGGCAGTGCAGGGAAAACAGGTTTCCCTGGAATGGACTGAGACATCTGGGGACTCTGGGAATGGTGGCACGACCCTGGAGTTCCTCTCGCCTTTCCTGTGGAGAGCGCCCTCCTCTTGAGTTGCGACGGGAACACCGGGAATTCTTTCTCCGACACACGCAGGAAAGGATCCCTCCCTCGAGCTAGGAGCGGAAACGGGGGCTCCTCTGGATGTGGGCGGGACTCTCGTAGCTTCCTCTCGAGTGGAGACGGGTATGTCGGGGAACTTCTTGAGTTGCAGCAAGGGTGTGAATGACCTTTGGAAGTTCCAGAGGTTAGGTGTGATTAGCCTCGAGACGCCTCATGCGGAAATGGGCCTCATCTCGCCTGGAGGGGAGAACCTCCTGGATTTTCTCGAGTTGCGGCAGGTGCTCTCGACTTACGATGGGGACCTCAGGGACCAGCTCTGGTGGCCTCAGGAAAGGCAGTCCCATGCGAGTTGCATCGGGGGCTCTCGGATTCCTCTCCCGTCGATGCCGGGGCCTAAGACCTTGGTGTGGATTCGGTGCCGGAACCTGAGGATTCCTTCTCCAGTGCTGACATGGATCTTGGGTACTTCTGGAGTCTCCCCAGGAGATCATTTCCTCGTCTCGAGTGGGGGCATGCACGTGCGCTTTCCTCCCGAGTGAAGCAGCAGTGTCACGCTTCCCTTCTGCGTGGATAAAGGGATCTGTGGGCTTCCCTCGAGGCTTTCCCACTGAGGCTTTCCCACGAGGCTTTCCACAGGCTGTCCACGTGCCACCGTGGTGTGAGTCGATCCTCGGCTTGAAAGTCAGAGGCAGTGCAGGGAAAACAGGTTTCCCTGGAATGGACTGAGACATCTGGGGACTTTAGGAATGGTGGCACGACCCTGGAGTTCCTCTCGCCTTTCCTGTGGAGAGCGCCTCCTCTTTGAGATGCGACGAGGAACGCCGGGAATTCTTTCCCGACCACGCAGGGAAAGGATCCCTCCTCTTTGAGCTAGGAGGCTGGAAACGGGGCTCCTCTGGATGTGGTCGGGACTCTCGTGCTTCCTCTCGAGTGGAGACGGGTATGTCGGGGAACTTCTTGAGTTGCAGTCAAGGGTGTGAAGGACCCTTTGGAAGTTCCAGAGTTAGGGTGTGATTAGCTTCGAGACGCCTCAGCGGAAATGGGGCCTCATTTCGCCTGGAGGGGAGAACCTCCTGGATTTTCTCGAGTTGCGGCAGGTGCACTCGACTTACGACGGGGACCTCAGGGACACGCTCTGGTGGCCTCAGGAAAGGCCAGTTCCCTTGCGAGTTGCTCTGGGGGCCTCTCGGGATTCCTCTCCCGTCGATGCCGGGGCCTAAGACCTTGTGTGGAGTCGATGCCGGAACCTGAGGATTCCTCTCCAGTGCTGACATGGATCTTGGGGTATTCTGGAGTCTCCCCAGGGGAGTCAGTCCTCGTCATGAGTGGGGGCATGCAAGTGCGACTTTCCTCCCGAGCTGTAGCAGCAGTGTCACGCTTCCCTTCGCGTGGAACAAGGGATCTGTGGCATTTCCCTCGAGGCTTTCCAACGGAGGCTTTCCCACGAGGCTTTCCCACAGGGCTGTCCCACGTGCCACCGTGGTGTGAGTCGATCCTCAGCTTGAAAGTCGAGGCAGTGCAGGGCAAAACAGGTTTCCCTGGAATGGCACTGAGACATCTGGGGGACTCTGGGAATGTGGCACGACCCTGGAGTTCCTCTCGCCTTTCCTGTGGAGAGCGCCTCCTCTTGAGATGCGACGGGAACGCCGGGAATTCTTTCCCGACCACGCAGGGAAAGGATCCCTCCTCTCGAGCTAGGAGGCGGAAACGGGGCTCCTCTGGATGTGGGCGGGACTCTCGTGCTTCCTCTCGAGTGGAGACGGGTATGTCGGGGAACTTCTTGAGTTGCAGCAAGGGTGTGAAGGACCCTTTGGAAGTTCCAGAGTTTAGGTGTGATATAGCCTCGAGACGCCTCAGCGGAAATGGGCCTCATCTCGCCTGGAGGGGAGAACCTCCTGGATTTTCTCGAGTTGCGGCAGGTGCTCTCGACTTACGACGGGGACCTCAGGGACCCGCTCTGGTGGCCTCAGGAAAGGCCAGTCCCATTGCGAGTTGCTCGGGAGCCTCTCGGGATTCCTCTCCCGTCGTATGCCGGGGCCTAAGACCTTGTGTGGAGTCGGTGCCGGAACCTGAGGATTCCTCTCCAGTGCTGACATGGATCTTGGGGTACTTCTGGAGTCTCCCCAGGGCAGTCAGTCCTCGTCTCGAGTGGGGGCATGCACGTGCGCTTTCCTCCCGAGCTGTAGCAGCAGTGTCACGCTTCCCTTCGCGTGGATCAAGGGATCTGTGGCTTTCCTCGAGGCTTCCACGAGGCTTTCCCACGAGGCTTTCCCACAGGGCTGTCCCACGTGCCACCGTGGTGTGAGTCGATCCTCGCTTGAAAGTCGAGGCAGTGCAGGGAAAACAGGTTTCCTGGGAATGGACTGAGACATCTGGGGGACTCTGGGAATGGTGGCACGACCCTGGAGTTCCTCTCGCCTTTCCTGTCGGAGAGCGCCTCCTCTTGAGATGCGACGGGAAACGCCGGGAATTCTTTCCCGACCACGCAGGGAAAGGATCCCTCCTCTTGAGCTAGGAGGCGGAAACGGGGCTCCTCTGGATGTGGGCAGGAACTCTCGTGCTTCCTCTCGAGTCGGAGACGGGTATGTCGGGGCACTTCTTGAGCTTGCAGCAAGGGTGTGAAGGACCCTTGTGGAAGTTCCAGAGGTTAGGTGTGATAAGCCTCGAGACGCCTCAGCGGAAATGGGCCTCATCTCGCCTGGAGGTGAGAACCTCCTGGATTTTCTCGGAGTTGCGGCAGGTGCTCTCGACTTAAGACGCGGACCTCAGGGACCCGCTCTGTTGGCCTCAGGAAAGGCCAGTCCCCATGCGAGTTGCTCGGGGACCTCTCGGGATTCCTCTCCCATCGATGCCGGAGCCTAAGATCTTGTGTGGAGTCGGTGCCGGAACCTGAGCATTCCTCTCTAGTGCTGACATGGTTCTTGGGGTACTTCTGGAGTCTCCCCAGTGGAGTCAGTCCTCGTCGCGAGTGGGGACATGCACGTGCGCTTTCCTCCCGAGCTGTAGCAGCAGTGTCACTCTTCCCTTCGCGTTGATCAAGGGATCAGGGGCTTTCCCTCGAGGCTTTCCCACGAGGCTTTCCCACGAGGATTTCCCACAGGGCTGTCCCACGTGCCACCGTGGTTTGAGTCGATCCTCGGCTTGAAAGTCCAGGCAGTGCAGGGAAAACAGGTTTCCCTGGAATGGACTGAGACATCTGGGGGACTCTGGGAATGGTGACACGACCCTTGAGTTCCTCTCGCCTTTCCTGTGGAGAGCGCCCCTCTTGATATGTGACGGGATCTGCCGGGAATTCTTTCCGAACACGCAGGGAAAGGATCCCTGCCTGTCGAGCTAGGAGGCGGAAACAGGGCTCCTCTGGATGTGGGCGGGACTCGTCGTGTTTCCTCTCGAGTGGAGACGGGTATGTCAGGGGAACTTCTTGAGTTGCAGCAAGGGTGTGAAGGCCCTTTGGAAGGTCCAGAGGTTAGGTGTGATTAGCCTCGAGTCGCCTCTGCGGAAATGGGCCTCATCTCGTCTGGAGGGAAGAACCTCCTGGATTTTCTCGACTTGTGGCAGGTGCTCTTGACTTATGACTGGCAACCTCAGGGACTCGCTCTGGTGGCCTCAGGAAGGCCAGTCCCCATGCGAGTTGCTCGGGTACCTCTCGGGATTTCACTCCCATCGATGCAGGGGCCTAAGACCTTGTGTGGAGTCAGTGCCGGAACCTGAGGATTCCTCTCCAGTGCTGACATGGATCTTGGGGTACTTCTGGAGTCTCCCCAGGGGAGTCAGTCCTCGTCTCGAGTGGGCGCATGCACATGCGCTTACCTCCCGAGCTGTAGCTGAAGTATCTCGCTTCCCTTCTTGTGGAGTAAGGGATCTGTGGCTTTCCCTCGAGTCTTTCCCACGAGGCTTTCCCACGAGGCTTTCCCAAACGGCTGTCCCAGGTGCCACCGTGGTGTGAATCGATCCTCGGCTTGAAAGCCAAGGCAATGCAGGGAAAACAGGTTTCCGTGGAATGGACTGAGACATGTGGGGGACTCTGGGATTGGTGGCACCACCCTGGAGTTCCTCTCGCCTTCCCTGTGGAGAGCGACTCCTCTTGAGACGCTATGGGAACGCCGGGAATTCTTTTCCGACAACGCAGGGAAAGGATCCCTCCTCTCGGGCTAGGAGACGGAAACGGGGCTCCTCTGGATGTGGGCGGGTTTCTCGTGCTTCCTCTCGAGTGGAGACAGGTATGTCGGGGAACTTCTTGAGTTGCAGCAAGGCCGTGAAGGACCCTTTGGAAGTTTCAGAGGTTAGGTGTGATTAGCCTCGAGACGCCTCAGCGGAAATGGGCCTCATCTCGCATGGAGGGGAGAACCTCCTGGATTTTCTGGAGTTGCGGCAGGTGCTCTCGACTTACGATGGGGACCTCAGGGATCCGCTCTGGTGCCCTCAGGAAAGGCCAGTCCCCATGAGAGTAGCTCGGGGGCCTCTCGGGATTCCTCTCCCGTCGATGCTGTGGCCTAAGACCTTGTGTGGACTCAGTGCCGGAACCTGAGGATCCCTCTCCAGTGCAGACATGGATCTTAGGGTACTTCTGGAGTCTCCCCAGGGGCAGTCAGTCCTGGACTCGAGTGGGGGCATGCACGTGCGCTTTCCTCCCGAGCTCTAGCAGCAGTGTCGCGCTTCCCTTCGCGTGGATCAAGGGATCTGTGTCTTTCACTCGAGGCTTTCCCACGAGGCTTTCCCACAGGGCTGTCCACGTGCCACGGTGGTGTGAGTCGATCCTCGGCTTGAGAGTCGAGGCAGTGCAGGGAAAACAGTTTTCCCTGGAATGGACTGAGACATCCAGGGGACTCTGGGAATGGTGGCACGACCCTGGAGTTCCTCTCGCCTTTCCTGTGGAGAGCACCTCCTCTTGAGATGCAACGGGAACGCCGGGAATTCTTTCCCGACCACGATGCGAAAGGATCCTCTCCCCTCGAGCTAGGAGGCGGAAACGGGGCTCCTCTGGATGTGGGCGGGACTCTCGTGCTTCCTCTCGAGTGGAGACGGGTATGTCGGGGAACTTCTTGAGTTGCAGCAAGGGTGTGAAGGACCCTTTGTAAGTTCCAGATGTTAGATGTGATTAGCCTCGAGACGCCTCAGCGGAAATGGGCCTTATCTCGCCTGGAGGGGGAACCTCCTGGATTTTTCTCGAGTTGTGGCAGGTGCTCTCGACTTACGACGGGGACCTCAGGGACACGATCTGGTGGCCTCAGGAAAGGCCAGTCCCCATGCGAGTTGCTCGGGGGCCTCTCGGGATTCCTCTCCCTTCGAAGCCGGGGCCTAAGACCTTGTGTGGAGTCGGTGCTGGAACCTGAGGATTCCTCTCCAGTGCTGATATGGATCTTGGGGTACTTCTGGAGTCTCCCCAGGGGAGTCAGTCCTCGTCTCGAGTGGGGGCATGCACGTGCGCTTTCCTCCCGAGCTGTAGCAGCATTGTCACTCTTCCCTACGCGTGGATCAAGGGATCTGTGGCTTTCCCTCGAGGCTTTCCCATGAGGCTTTCCCAGGAGCCTTTCCCACAGGGCTGTCCAACGTGCCATCGCGGTGTGAGTCGATCCTCGGCTTGAAAGTCGAGGCAGTGCAGGGAAACAGTTTTCCCTGGAATGGACTGAGACAGCTTGGGGACTCTGGGAATAGGGACTGATCCTGGAGTTCCTCTCGCCTTTCCTGTGGAGAGCGCCTCCTCTTGAGATGCGACGGGAACGCCGGGAATACTTTCCCGCACACGCAGGGAAAGTATCCCTCCTCTCGAGCTAGGAGGCGGAAACGGGGCTCCTCAGGATGTGGTCGGGACTCTCGTGCTTCCTCTCGAGTGGAGTCGGGTATGTCGGGGAACTTCTAGAGTTGCAGCAAGGGTGTGAAGGACCCTTTGGAAGTTCCAGAAGTTAGGTGTGATTAGCCTCGAGACGCCTCAGCGGAAATGGGCCTCATCTCACCTGGAGGGGAGAACCTCCTGGATTTTCTCGAGTTGCGGCAGGTGCTCTCGACTTACGACGGGGACCTCAGGGACCCGCTCTGGTGGCCTCAGGAAAGGCCAATCCCCTTGCGAGTTGTTCGGGGGCCTCTCGGGGGCCTCTCAGGTTTCCTCTCCCGTCGATGCTGGGGCCTAAAACCTTGTGTGAAGTCAGTGCCGGAACCTGAGGATTCCCCTCCAGTGCTGACATGGATCCTGGGATATTTCTGGAGTCTCCCCATGGGAATCAGTCCTCGTCTCGAGTGGGGGCATGCACGTGCACTTTCCTCCCGAGCTGTAGCGGCAGTGTCACTCTTCCCTACGCGTGGATCAAGGCATCTGTGGCTTTCTCTCGAGGCTTTCCCACGAGGCTTTCCCACGAGGCTTTCCCACAGGGCTGTCCCACGTGCCACCGTGGTGTGAGTCGATCCTCGCCTTGAAAGTCGAGGCAGTGCAGGGAAAACAGGTTTCCCTGGAATGGACTGAGACATCTGGTGGACTCTGGGAATGTGGCACGACCCTGGAGTTCCTTTCGTCTTTCCTGTGGAAAGCGCCTCCACTTGAGATGCGACGGGAACGCCGGGAATTCTTTCCAGACCACGCAGGGAAAGGATCCCTCCTCTCGAGCTAGGAGGCGGAAACGGGGCTCCTCTGGATGTGGGCGGGACTCTCTTGCTTCCTCTTGAGTGGAGTCGCGTATGTCGGGGAACTTCTTGAGTTGCAGCAAGGGTGTGAAGGACCCTTTGGAAGTTCCAGAGGTTAGGTGTGAGTAGCCTCGAGACGCCTCAGCGGAAATTGGCCTCATCTCGCCTGGAGGGGAGAACCTCCTGGATTTTCTCGAGTTGCGGCAGGTGCTCTCGACTTACGACGGGGACTAATTGACCCGCTCTGGTGGCCTCAGGAAAGGACAGTCCCTTGCGAGTTACTCGGCGGCTTCTCGGGGGCCTCTCGGGTTTCCTCTCCCGTCGATGCTGGGGCCTAAGACCTTGTGTTGGGTCAGTGCCGTAACCTGAGGATTCCTCTCCAGTGCTGACATGGATCTTAGGGTACTTCTGGAATCTCCCCAGGGAAGTCAGTCCTCGTCTCCAGTGGGGGCATGCACGTGCGATTTCCTCCCGAGCTGTAGCCACAGTGTCCCGCTTCCCTTCGCGTGGATCCAGGGATCAGGGGCTTTCCCTCGAGGCTTTCCCACGAGGCTTTCCCACGAGCCTTTCCCACAGGGCTGTCCCACGTGCCACCGTGTTGTGAGTCGATCCTCGGCTTGAAAGTCGAGGCAGTGCAAGGAAAACAGGTTTCCCTGGAATGGACTGAGACATCTGGGGGACTCTGGGAATGTGGCACGACCCTGGAGTTCCTCTCGCCTTTCCTGTGGAGAGCGCCTCCACTTGAGATGCGACGGGAACGCCGGGAATTCTTTCCCGAACACACAGGGAAAGGATCCCTCCTCTCGAGCTAGGAGGCGGAAACGGCGCACCTCTGGATGAGGGAGGGACTCTCCTGATTCCTCTCGAGTGGAGACGGGTATGTCGGGGAACTTCTTGAGATGCAGCAAGGGTGTGAAGGACCCTTTGGAAGTTCCAGAGTTTAGGTGTGATTAACCTCGAGACGCCTCAGCGGAAATGGGCCTCATCTCGCCTGGAGGGGAGAACCTCCTAGATTTACTCGAGTTGCGGCAGGTGCTCTCGACTTACGACGGGGACCTCAGGGACCTGCTCTGATGGCCTCAGGAAAGGCCAGTCCCCAAGCGAGTTGCACGGGGGCCTCTCGGGATTCCTCTCCCGTCGATGCCGGGGCCTAAGACCTTGTGTGCAGTCCGTGCCGGAACCTGAGGATTCCTCTCCAGTGCTGACATGGATCTTGGGAGTACTTCTGGAGTCTCCCCAGGGGAGTCAGTCCTTGTTTCGAGTGGGGGCATGCACGTGCAATTTCCTCCCTGAACTGTAGCAGCATTGTCAGGCTTCCCTTCGCGTGGATCAAGGGATCTGTGGCTTTCCCTGGAGGCTTTCACACGAGGCTTTCCCACGAGGCTTTCCCACATGGTTGTCCCACGTGCCACCGTGATGTGAGTCGATCCTAGGCTTGAATGTCGAAGCAGTGCAGGGAAAACAGGTTTCCCTGGAATGGACTGAGACATCTGGGGGACTCTGGGAAAGGTGGCACGACCCTGGAGTTCCTCTCGCCTTTCATGTGGAGAGCGCCACCTCTTGAGATGCGACAGGAACGCCGGGATTTCTTTCCCGATGACGCAGGGAAAGGATCCCTCCTCTCGAGCTAGTAGGCAGAAACGGGGCTCCTCTGGATGTGGGCGGGACTCTCGTGCTTCCTCTCGAGTGGAGACGGTATGTCGGTGAACATCTTGAGTTGCAGCCAAGGGTGTGAAGCACCGTTTGGAAGTTCCAGAGATTATGTGTGATTAGCCTCGAGACGCCTCAGCAGAAATGGGCCTCATCACGCCTGGAGGGGAGAACCTCCTGGATTTTCTCGAGATAGGGCAGTTGCTCTCGACTTACGACGGGGACCTCAAGGACCCGCTATGGTGGCCTCAGAAAAGGCCAGTCCCCATGCGAGTTGCTCGGGGCCTCTCGGGATTCCTCTCCCGTCGATGCCGGGGCCTAAGACCTTGTGTGGAGTCGGTTCCGGAATCTGAGGTTTCCTGTGCAGTTCTGACATGGATTTTGGGGTACTTCTGGAGTCTCCCCAGGGGAGTCAGTCCTCGTCTCGAGTGGGGGCATGCACCTGCGCTTTCCTCCCTAGCTGTAGCAGCAGTGTCATGCTCCAGTCGCATGGATCAAGGTATCAGTGGCTTTCCCTCGAGGCTTTCCCACGATGCTTTCCAACAAGGCTTTCCCACGAGGATTTCCCACAGGGCTGTCCCACGTGCCACCGTGGTGTTAGTCGATCCTCGGCTTGAAAGTCGAGGCAGTGCAGGGATAACAGGTCTCCCTGGAATGGACTGAGACATCTGGGGGACTCTGGGATTGGTGGCACGACCATGGAGTTCCTCTCGCCTTTCCTCTGGAGAGCGCCACCTCTTGAGATGCGTCGGGAACGCCGAGAAATCTTTCTCGACCACACAAGGAAAGGATCCCTCCTCTCGAGCTAGGAGGCGGAAACGGGGCTCCTCTGGATGTGAGCGGGACTCTCGTGCTTCCTCTCAAGTGGAGACGGGTATGTCGGGGAACTTCTTGAGTTGCAGCAAGGGTGTGAATGACCCTTTGGAAGTTCCAGAGGATAGGTGTGATTAGCCTCGAGACGCCTCTGCGGAAATGGGCCTCATCTCGCCTGGAGGGGAAAACCTCCTGGATTTTCTCGAGTTGCGGCAGGTGCTCTCGACTTACGACGGGGACCTCAGGGACCCGCTCTGGTGGCCTCAGGAAAGGCCAGTCCGCATGCGAGTTGCTCGGGAGCCTCTCGGGATTCCTCTCCCGTCGATGCCGGGGCCTAAGACCTTGTGTGGAGTCGGTGCCGGAATCTGAGGATTCTTCTCCAGTGCTGACATGGATCTTGGGCTACTTCTGGAGTCTCCACAGGGGAGTCTTTCGTCGTCTCGAGTGGGGGCATGCATGTGCGCTTTCCTCCCGAGCTGAAGCAGCAGATTCACGCTTCCCTTCCAGTGGATCAAGGGATCTGTGGCTATCCCTCGAGGCTTTCCCACGAGGCTTCCCACAGGTTTGTACCACGTGCCACCGTGGTGTGAGTCGTTCCTCGGCATGAAAGTCGAAGCAGTGCAGGGAAAACAGGTTTCCCTGGAATGGACTGAGACATCTGGGGGTCTCTGGGAATGGTGGCACGACCCTGGAGTTCCTCTCGCCTTTCCTGTGGAGAGCGCCTCCTCTTGAGTTGCGACGGGAACACCGAGAATTTTTTACCGAACACACAAGGAAAGGGTCCCTTCCCTCGAGCTAGTAGGCGTAAATGGGGCTCCTCTGGATGAGGGCGGGACACTCGTACTTCCTCTCGAGTGGAGACGGGTATGTCGGGGAACTTCTTGAGGTGCAGCAAGGGTGTGAAGGACCCTTTGGAAGTTCCAGAGGTTAGGTGTGATTAACATCGAGACGCCTCAGCGGAAATGGGCCTCATCTCGCCTGGCGGGGAGAACCTCCTGGATTTTCTAGAGTTGCGGCAGGTGCTGTCGACTTACGACGGGGACATCAGGGACCTGCTCTGGTGGCCTTAGGAAAGGACAGTCCCCAAGCGAGTTGCATGGGGGCCTCTCGGGATTCCTCTCCCGTCGATGCCGGGGCCTAAGACCTTGTGTGGAGTCCGTGCCGGAACCTGAGGATTCCTCTGCAGTGCTGACATGGATGTTGGGATACTTCTGGAGTCTCCCAGGGGAGTCAGTCCTCGTCTCGAGTGGGGTCATGCACGTGCGCTTTCCTCCGGAGCTGTAGCAGCAGAGTCACACTTCCCTATGCGTGGATCAAAGCATCTGTGGCTTTCCCTCGAGGCTTTCCCATGAGGCTTTCCCACGAGGCTTTCCCACGAGGCTTTCCCACAGGGCTGTCCGACGTGCCACCCTGGTGTGAGTCGATCCTCGGTTGAATGTCGAAGGCACTGCAGGGAAAACAGGTTTCCCTGGAATGGACTGAGACATCTGGGGGACTCTGGGAAAGGTGGCACGACCCTGGAGTTCCTCTCGCCTTTCCTGTGGAGAGCGCCTCCTCTTGAGATGCGACGGGAACGCCGGGATTCTTTCCCGATCACGCAGGGAAAGGATCCCTCCTCTCGAGCTAGGTAGGCAGAAACGGGGCTCCTCTGGATGTGGGCGGGACTCTCGTGCTTCCTCTCGAATGGAGACGGTATGTCGGGGAACATTCTTGAGTTGGCAGCCAGGGTGTGAAGCACCGTTTGGAAGTTCCAGAGGATTAGGTGTGATTAGCCTCGAGACGCCTCAGCAGAAATGGGCCTCATCTCGCCTGGAGGGGAGAACCTCCTGGATTTTCTCGAGATAGCGGCAAGTGCTCTCGTCTTACGACAGGGACCTCAAGGACCCGCTCTGGGGCCTCAGAAAAGGCCAGTCCCCATGCGAGTTGCTCGGGGCCTCTCGGGATTCCTCTCCCGTCGATGTCGGGGCCTAAGACCTTGTGTGGAGTCGGTGCCGGAATCCTGAGGTTTCCTGTGCAGTGCTGACATGGATCTTGGGGTACTTCTGGAGTCTTCCCAGGGGAGTTAGTCCTCGTCTCGAGTGGGGGCATGCACCTGCGCTTTCCTCCCTAGCTGTAGCAGCAGTGTCGTGCTCCAGTCGTGTGGATCAAGGTATCAGTGGCTTTCCCTCGAGGCTTTCCCACGATGCTTTCCAGCAAGGCTTTCCCACGAGGCTTTCCCACAGGGCTGTCCCACGTGCCACGGTGTTGTGAGTCGATCCTCGGCTTGAGAGTCGAGGTAGTGCAGGGAAAACAGGTTTCCCTGAAATGGACTAAGACATCTGGGGGACTCTGGGAATGGTGGCACGACCCTGGAGTTCCTTTCGCCTTTCCTGTGGAGAGCGCCTCCTCTTGAGATGCGACGAGAACGCCGGGAATTCTTTCCCGACCACGCAGGGAAAGTATCCCTCCTCTAGAGCTAGGGGGCTGAAACGGGGCTCCTCTGGATGTGGGCGGGACTCTCGTGCTTCCTCTCCAGTGGAGACGGGTATGTCGGGGAACTTCTTGAGTTGCAGCAAGCGTGTGAAGGACCCTTTGGAAGTTCCAGAGGTTAGGTGTGATTAGCCTCGAGACACCTCAGCGAAATGGGGCTCACCTCGCCTGGAGGGAGGACCTCGTGGATTTTCTCGAGTTGCGGCAGGTGCTCTCGACTTACGACAGGGACCTCAGGGACCCGCTCTGGTGGTCTCACGAAAGGCCAGTCCCCATGCGAGTTGCTCGGGGGCCTCTCGGGTTTCCTCTCCCGTCGAAGCCGGGGCCTAAGATCTTATGTGGAGTCTGTGGCAAAACCTGAGAATTACTCTCCATTGCTGACATGGATCTTGGGGTACTTCTGAAGTCTCCCCAGGGGAGTCAGTCCTTCTCTAAGTGGTGGCATGCACGTGCGCTTTCCTCCCGAGCTGTAGCAGCAGTGTCACGCTTCCCTTCGCGTGGATCAAGGGATCTGTGGCTTTCCCTCGAGGCTTTCCCAGGAGGCTTTTCCACGATGCTTTCCCACAGGGCTGTCCCACGTGCCACCGTGGTGTGAGTCGATCCTCGGCTTGAAAGTCCAGGCAGTGCAGGGAAAACAGTTTTCCCTGGAATGAACTGAGACATCTGGGGGACTCTGGGAATGGTGGCACGACCCTGGAGTTCCTCTCGCCTTTCCTGTGGAGAGCGCCTCCTCTTCAGATGCAACGGGAACGTCGGAAATTCTTTCCCGACCACGCAGGGAAAGGATCCCTCCTCTCGAGCTAGGAGGCGGAAATGGGGCTCCTCTGGATGTGGGCGGGACTCTCGTGCTTCCTCTCGAGTGGAGACGGGTATGTCGGGGAACTTCTTGAGTTGCAGCAAGGGTGTGAAGGACCCTTTGGAAGTTCCAGAGGTTAGGTGTGATTAGCCTTGAGACACCTCAGCGGAAATGGGCCTCATCTTGCCTGGAAGGGAGAACCTCCTGGATTTTCTCAAGTTGGGGCAGGTGCTCTCGACTTAAGACGGGGACCTCAGGGACCCGCTCTGGTGGCCTCAGGAAAGGCCAGTCCGCATGCGAGTTGCTCGGGGGCCTCTCGGGATTCCTCTCCCGTCGATGCCGGGGCCTAAGACTGCCGGGAGCCAGTGTGAGGAAGCCCGCCCGTGATAAGGTTATGAGGAAGGAAGCTGACATACGCAAGGCGTGCTCAGACTTCAGGGATCCCTCTGGAAATTTTTAAGCACGTACCCCAACAAAAATCTGCCGGTTTTTATGCTCTGCTTTTTCACTCTTCTGACCTTTTCTGGAAAAAGTCAATTCAGGCCGTTAGTCTTCTGCATTTGAAAGAGTGTTTCAATCCAAAAACCCTCTGATTTCTTTCTAGCCTGCCTGTAGGACTCGTACAGCTGCGCTTGTGATTGTTTGAGGCCTCCTGACCGCAGGAGGCACAGGAAGCTTAAAACATCCTAGGAATGCCGGAGCTTCCGAGGAGTCAAAATCTTTAGAATAGGACTGATTAAAAGTTTCATTTTTTGGGTCAATGCTTGCTGCCAAATTTTCATATCCTTTATTTTTAGATATAGTTGGTATATAGAAAAACAAGTAGCAGACCTGGTATTAGCAACATTAGATCTTTGAGTTAAGTACCTTCTTTGTTATAACCCACTGCACCTTTGTTCTATAGAGATGTAACTTTAATGCTTTAAGGAGATGCAGATTAAAGAAAAACACTTCAGGGGAAACAAAATTAACATTCATTAAGGAAGAGAGCCAAAAAGTGTTAACAAGCCTCTTGGCCAGAAGATAATGTAAATCAGCCTGAGACCTTTTGTATACAAAATGATATACAGAAAGAATCTGGGTTGCGAACACTACATAATTTTGTGTTATCCATTGATCTCCATGTTTTATCAAAAGTATAAAAGGCCTTCTGAACAATAAAGGAGGAGGCCAGGGGCCGGGGGCCAGTTTCTCGGACCAGCTTCTCGAACTAGTCTCTCAGCCTGGTTTCTTGGGACTCTGGCTCCCCCCGTGTCTTTCTCTCTCTTTCTTCTTCTCTACCTTTCCTTCTCTCTGCTCTTTACTATAACTTCAGGCTGAATCTCCACCTGGAGTGCGGAGGCTCGCCAGGTCTACTTACTTGCCCTGGCTGTTAAGACCCGCACGAAAGGGAGCTTAAGGCGAGGCACCCTTAGATATTCAAGCGGGCGCCGGAGGCCCAAAGTAGGTGGTGCAAATTCCTTGTCTGGAATTTTATTGGCCGTCCGCGTAAACCAAGCTATTCAGCCCTCTTCCTCCACTTAATCTTCTTACTACACTATAGTTTCCTAATCTAATCTTACATTAATAAATAAACAAGTCTTTCCACGCCAACGCCGTCCACCCTTCGAATTCCCTGAATCCACCGGGGCTGGACCCCGGCATAAGACCTCGTGTGGAGGCGGTGCCGGAACCTGAGGATTTCTCTCCAGTGCTGACATCGATCTTGGGGTACTTCTGGAGTCTCCCCAGGGGAGTCAGTCCTGGTCTCGAGTGGGGGCATGCACGTGCGCTTTCCTCCGGAGCTGTAGCAGCAGTGTCACGCTTCCCTTCGCGAGGATCAAGGGATCTGTGGCTTTCCCACGAGGCTTTCCCACAGGGCTGTCCCACGTGCCACCGTGGTGTGAGTCGATCCTCGGCATGAAAGTCGAGGCAGTGCCAGGGAAAACAGGTTTCCCTGAAATGGACTGAGACATCTGGGGGACTCTGGGAATGGTGGCACGACACTGGAGTTCCTCTCGCCTTTCCTGTGGAGAGCGCCTCCTCTTGAGATGCGACGGGAATGCCGGGAATTCTTTCCCGACCACGCAGGGAAAGGATCCCTCCTCTCGAGCTAGGAGGCGGAAACGGGGCCCCTCTGTATGTGGGCGGGACTCTCGTGCTTCCTCTTGAGTGGTGACGGGTATGTCGGGGAACTTCTTGAGTTGCAGCAAGGCTGTGAAGGACCCTTTGGAAGTTCCAGAGGTTAGGTGTGATTAGCCTCGAGTCGCCTCAGGGGAAATGGGCCTCATCTCGCCTGGAGAGGACAACCTCCTGGATTTTCTCGAGTTGCGGCAGGTGCTCTCGACTTACGACGGGGACCACAGACCCCCTCTGGTGGCCTCAGCAAAGGCCAGTCCCCATGCGAGTTGCTCGGGAGCCTTTCGGGATTCTCTCCCGTCGATGCCGGGGCCTAAGGTCTTGTGAGGAGTCGGTGCCGGAACCTGAGGATTCCTCTTCAGTGCTGACATGGATCTTGGTGTACTTCTGGAGTCTCCCCAGGGGAGTCAGTCCGCGTCCCGTGTGGGGCATACACGTGCGCTTTCCTCCCGAGCTGTAGCAGCAGTATCACGCTTCCCTTCGCGTGGATCAAGGGATCGGTGGCTTTCCCTCGAGGCTTTCCCACGAGGATTTCCCACGAGGCTTTCCCACAGGCTGTCCCACGTGCCACCGTGGTGTGAGTCGATCCTTGGCTTGAAAGTCGAGGCAGTGCAGGGAAAACACGTTTCCCTGGAATGGACTGAGACATCTGGGGGACTCAGGGAATGGTGCCACGACCCTGGAGTTCCTCTCGCCTTTCCTGTGGAGAGCGCCTCCTCCAGAATGCGACGGGAACGCCGGGAATTCTTTGTCGACCACGCAGGGAAAGGATCCCTCCTATCCAGCTAAGAGGCGGCAATGGGGCTCCTCTGGATGTGGGCGGGACTCTCGTGTTTCCTCTCGAGTGGAGACGAGTATGTCGGAAGGAACTTCTTGAGTAGCAGAAAGGGTGGAAAACCCTTTGGAAGTTAAAGAGGTTAGGTGTAATTAACCTCGAGATGCCTCAGCGGAAATGGGCCTCATCACGCCTGGAGGGGAGAAACTCCTGAATTTTTTCGAGGTGCGGCAGGCGCTCTCGACTTTCGACGGCGACCTCATGGACCCGCTCTGGTGTCCTCAGGAAAGGCCAGTCCCCATTGCGAGTTGCTCGGGGGCCTCTCGGATTCCTGTCTCTCGTCATGCCGGGGCCTAAGACCTTGTGTGGAGTTGGTGCCAGAACATGAGGATTCCCTCCAGTGCTGACATGGATCTTGGGTATTGCTGGAGTCTCCCCAGGGAGTCAGTCCTCGTCTCGAGTGGGGGCATGCACGTGCGCTTTACTCCCAAGCTAGCAGCAGTGTCGCGCTTGCCTTAGCGTGGATCAAGGGATCTGTGGCTTTCCCTGAGGCTTTCACACGAGGCTTTGCCACATGGTTGTCCACGTGCCACCGTGATGTGAGTCGATCCTCGGCTTGAATGTCGAGGCAGTGCAGGGAAAACAGGTTTCCCTGGAATGGACTGAGACATCTGGGGGACTCTGGGAATGTGGCACGACCCTGGAGATCCTCTCGCCTTTCCTGTGGAGAGCGCCTCCTCTTGAGATGCGACGGGAACGCCGGGATTTCTTTCCCGAACACGCAGGGAAAGGATCCCTCCTCTCGAGCTAGGAGGAGGAAACAGGGCTCTTCTGGATGTGGGCGGACTCTCGTGCTTCTCCTTTGAGTGGAGACGGGTATGTCGGGGAACTTCTTGAGTTGCAGCAAGGGTGTGAAGGGACCGTTTGGAAAGTTCCAGACGTTAGGTGTGATTAGCCTCGAGACGCCTCAGCGGAAATGGGCCTTATCTCGCCTGGAGGGGGAACCTCCTGGATTTTTTCGAGTTGCGGCATGTGCTCTCGACTTACGACGGGGACCTCAGGGGACCCATCTGGTGGCCTCAGGAAGGCCAGTCCCCATGCGAGTTGCTCGGGGGCCTCTCGGGGGATTCCTCTCCCTTCGAAGCCGGGGCCTAAGACCTTGTGTGGAGTCGGTGTGAACCTGAGGATTCCTCTCCAGTGCTGATATGGATCTTGGGTACTTCTGGAGTCTCCCCAGGGGAGTCAGTCCTCGTCTCGAGTGGGGGCATGCACGTGCGCTTTCCTCCCGAGCTGTAGCAGCATTGTCATGCCCGCGTGGATCAAGGGATCTGTGGCTTTCCCTCGAGGCTTTCCACAGGGGAGCCTTTCGCCACAGGGCTGTCCAAACAGCTGCCATTCGCGGC
>NW_017191957.1:0-10529 GCF_001704415.2 Capra hircus
TGGGTTTCCCTCGAGGCTTTCCCACAGGGCTGTCCCACGTGCCACCGTGGTGTGAGTCGATCCTCGCTTGAAAGTCGAGGCAGTGCAGGGAAACAGGTTTCCCTGGAATGGACTAGACATCTGCGGGATCTGGGAATGGTGGCACGACCCAGGAGTTCCTCTCGCCTTTCCGGTTGAGAGCGCCTCCTCTTGAGATGCGACGGGAACGCCGGGAATTCTTTCCCGAGCACGCAGGGAAAGGATCCCTCCTCTCGAGCTAGGAGGCTGAAACGGGTCTCCTCTGGATGTGGGCGGGACTCTCGTGCTTCCTCTCGAGTGGAGACGGGTATGTCGGGGAACTTCTTGAGTTGCAGCAAGGGTGTGAAGGACCCTTTGGAAGTTCCAGATGTTAGATGTGATTAGCCTGGAGACGCCTAAGCGGAAATGGGCCTCATCTCGCCTGGAGGGGAGAACCTCCTGGATTTTCTCGAGTTGCGGCAGGTGCTCTCGACTTACGACGGGGACCTCAGGGACCCGCTCTGGTGGCCTCAGGAAAGGCCAGTCCCCTTGCGAATTGCTCGGGGGCCTCTCAGGATTCCTCTCCCGTCTATGCCGGGGCTAAGATCTTGTGTGGAGTAGGTGCCGGAACCTGAGCATTCCTCTCCAGTGCTGACATGGATCTTGGGGTACTTCTGGAGTCTCCCGAGGGGAGTCAGTCGTCGTCTCGAGTGGGGGAATGCACGTGCGCTTTCCTCCCGAGCTGAAGCAGCAGTGTCACGCTTCTTCTTTGCGTGGATCAAGGGATCAGGGGCTTTCCCTCGAGGCCTTTCCAACGAGGTTTTCCCACGAGGCTTTCCCACAGGGCTGTCCCACGTGCCACCGTGGTGTGAGTCGATCCTCGGCTTGAAAGTCGAGGCAGTACAGGAAAAACAGGATTCCCTGGAATGGACTGAGACATCTGGGGGACTCTGGGAATGGTGGCACGACCCTGGAGTTCCTCTCGCCTTTCCTGTGGAATGTGCCTCCTCTTGAGATGCGACGGGAACGCCGGGAATTCTTTCCCGACCACGCAGGGAAAGGATCCCTCCTCTCGAGCTAGGAGGTTGAAACGGGGCTCCTCTGGATGTGGGCGGGACTCTCGTGCTTCCTCTCGAGTGGAGACGGGTATGTCGGGGATCTTCTTGAGTTGCAGCAATGGTTTTGAAGGACCATTTGGAAGTTCCAGAGGTTAGGTGTGATTAGCCTCGAGACGCCTCCGCGGAAATGGGCCTCATCTCGCCTGGAGGGGAGAACCTCCTGGATTTCTCGAGTTGCGGCAGGTGCTCTCGACTTACGACGGGGACCTCAGGGACCCGCTCTGGTGGCCTCAGGAAAGGCCAGTCCTCATGCGAGTTGCTCGGGGCACCTGTCGGGATTCCTCTCCCGTCGATGCTCGGGCCTAAGACCTTGTGTGGAGTCATTGCCGGAACCTGAGGATTCCTCTCCAGTGCTGACATGAATCTTGGGATATTTCTGGAGTCTCCCAGGGGAGTCAGTCCTCGTCTCGAGTGGGGTCATGCACGTTCGCTTTCCTCCCGAGCTGTAGCAGCAGTGTCAGCGCTTCCCTTCGCATGGATCAAGGGATCTGTGGCTTTCCCTCGAGGCTTTCCAACGAGGCTTTCCCACCAGGCTTTCCCACGAGGCTTTCCCACAGGGCTGTCCCTCGTGTCACCTGTGGTGTGAGTCGATCCTCGGCTTGAAAGTCGAGGCAGTGCAGGGAAAAGAGGTTACCCTGGAATGGACTGGAGACATCTGGTGGTCTCTGGGAATGGTGGCAAGACCCTGGAGTTCGTCTCACCTTTCCTGCTGGAGAGCGCCTCCTCTAGGATGCCACGGAAACGCCGGGAATTCTTTCCCGACCACGCAGGGAAAGGATCCCTCCTCTCGAGGTAGGAGGCGGAAAGGGGGCTACTGTCGATGTGTGTGGGACTCTCGTGTTTCCTCTCGAGTGGAGACAGGTATGTCGGGGAACTTCTTGAGTTGCAGCAAGGGTGTGAAGGACCCTTTGGAAATTCCAGAGGTTAGGTGTGATTAGCCTCGAGACCCTCATCGGAAATGGGCCTCATCTCGCCTGGAGGGGAGAACGTCCTGGAATGTTCTCGAGTTGCAGGCAGGTGCTCTCGACTTACGACGGGGACCTCAGGGACCCGCTCTGGTGGCCTCAGGATAGGCCAGTCCCTATGCGAGTTGCTCAGGGGACCTCTCGGGATTCCTCTCCCGTCGAAGCTGGGGCCTAAGATATTGTGTGGAGTGGGTGCCGGTACCTGAGGATTCCTTTCCAGTGCTTACAGTGGATCTTGGGGTACTTCTGGAGTCTCCCCATTGGAGTCAGTCCTCGACTCGAGTGGGGGCATGCACGTGCGCTTTCCTCTCGAGCTGTAGCAGCAGTGTCGCGCTTCCCATTCGCGTGGATCAAGGGATCTGTGGCTTTCCCTCGAGGCTTTCCCACGAGGCTTTCCCACGAGGCTTTCCCACGAGGCTTTCCCACAGGGCTGATCCCACATGCCACCGTGGTGTGAGTCGATCCTCGGCTTGAAAGTCGATGGCAGTGCAGGGAAATCAGGTTTCCCTGGAATGGACGGAGACATCTGGGGGACTCTGGGAATGGTGGCAGGAACCTGGAGTTCCTCTCGCCTTTCCTGTGGAGAGCGCCTCCTCTTGAGATGGGACGGGAACGCCGGGAATTCTTTCCAGAGCACGCAGGGAAAAGATCCCTCCTCTCGAGCTAGGAGGCGGAAACGGGGCTCCTCTGGATGTGGGCGGGACTCTCGTGCTTCCTCTCGAGTGTAGACGGGTATGTCGGGGAACTTCTTGAGTTGCAGCAAGGGTGTGAAGGACCCTTTGGAAGTTCCAGATGTTAGATGTGATTAGCCTGGAGACGCCTAAGCGGAAATGGGCCTCATCTCGCCTGGAGGGGAGAACCTCCTGGATTTTCTCGAGTTGCGGCAGGTGCTCTCGACTTACGACGGGGACCTCAGGGACCCGCTCTGGTGGCCTCAGGAAAGGCCAGTCCCCTTGCGAATTGCTCGGGGGCCTCTCAGGATTCCTCTCCCGTCTATGCCGGGGCTAAGATCTTGTGTGGAGTAGGTGCCGGAACCTGAGCATTCCTCTCCAGTGCTGACATGGATCTTGGGGTACTTCTGGAGTCTCCCGAGGGGAGTCAGTCGTCGTCTCGAGTGGGGGAATGCACGTGCGCTTTCCTCCCGAGCTGAAGCAGCAGTGTCACGCTTCTCTTTGCGTGGATCAAGGGATCAGGGGCTTTCCCTCGAGGCTTTCCAACGAGGTTTTCCCACGAGGCTTTCCCACAGGGCTGTCCCACGTGCCACCGTGGTGTGAGTCGATCCTCGGCTTGAAAGTCGAGGCAGTACAGGAAAAACAGGATTCCCTGGAATGGACTGAGACATCTGGGGGACTCTGGGAATGGTGGCACGACCCTGGAGTTCCTCTCGCCTTTCCTGTGGAATGTGCCTCCTCTTGAGATGCGACGGGAACGCCGGGAATTCTTTCCCGACCACGCAGGGAAAGGATCCCTCCTCTCGAGCTAGGAGGTTGAAACGGGGCTCCTCTGGATGTGGGCGGGACTCTCGTGCTTCCTCTCGAGTGGAGACGGGTATGTCGGGGATCTTCTTGAGTTGCAGCATGGTTTTGAAGGACCATTTGGAAGTTCCAGAGGTTAGGTGTGATTAGCCTCGAGACGCCTCCGCGGAAATGGGCCTCATCTCGCCTGGAGGGGAGAACCTCCTGGATGTTCTCGAGTTGCGGCAGGTGCTCTCGACTTACGACGGGGACCTCAGGGACCCGCTCTGGTGGCCTCAGGAAAGGCCAGTCCTCAAGCGAGTTGCTCGGGCACCTGTCGGGATTCCTCTCCCGTCGATGCTGGGGCCTAAGACCTTGTGTGGGGTCATTGCCGGAACCTGAGGATTCCTCTCCAGTGCTGACATGAATCTTGGGATATTTCTGGAGTCTCCCCAGGGGAGTCAGTCCTCGTCTCGAGTGGGGTCATGCACGTTCGCTTTCCTCCCGAGCTGTAGCAGCAGTGTCGCGCTTCCCTTCGCATGGATCAAGGGATCTGTGGCTTTCCCTCGAGGCTTTCCAACGAGGCTTTCCCACCAGGCTTTCCCACGAGGCTTTCCCACAGGGCTGTCCCTCGTGTCACCGTGGTGTGAGTCGATCCTCGGCTTGAAAGTCGAGGCAGTGCAGGGAAAAGAGGTTACCCTGGAATGGACGGAGACATCTGGTGGTCTCTGGGAATGGTGGCAAGACCCTGGAGTTCGTCTCACCTTTCCTCTGGAGAGCGCCTCCTCTAGGGATGCCACGGAAACGCCGGGAATTCTTTCCCGACCACGCAGGGAAAGGATCCCTCCTCTCGAGGTAGGAGGCGGAAAGGGGGCTACTGTCGATGTGTGTGGGACTTCGTGTTTCCTCTCGAGTGGAGACAGGTATGTCGGGGAACTTCTTGAGTTGCAGCAAGGGTGTGAAGGACCCTTTGGAAATTCCAGAGGTTAGGTGTGATTAGCCTCGAGACACCTCATCGGAAATGGGCCTCATCTCGCCTGGAGGGGAGAACGTCCTGAATGTTCTCGAGTTGCAGCAGGTGCTCTCGACTTACGACGGGGACCTCAGGGACCCGCTCTGGTGGCCTCAGGATAGGCCAGTCCCTATGCGAGTTGCCAGGGGACCTCTCGGGATTCCTCTCCCGTCGAAGCTGGGGCCTAAGATATTGTGTGGAGTGGGTGCCGGTACCTGAGGATTCCTTTCCAGTGCTTACGTGGATCTTGGGGTACTTCTGGAGTCTCCCCATTGGAGTCAGTCCTCGACTCGAGTGGGGGCATGCACGTGCGCTTTCCTCTCGAGCTGTAGCAGCAGTGTCGCGCTTCCATTCGCGTGGATCAAGGGATCTGTGGCTTTCCCTCGAGGCTTTCCCACGAGGCTTTCCCACGAGGCTTTCCCACGAGGCTTTCCCACAGGGCGATCCCACATGCCACCGTGGTGTGAGTCGATCCTCGGCTTGAAAGTCGATGCAGTGCAGGGAAATCAGGTTTCCCTGGAATGGACGGAGACATCTGGGGGACTCTGGGAATGGTGGCAGGAACCTGGAGTTCCTCTCCCTTTCCTGTGGAGAGCGCCTCCTCTTGAGATGGGACGGGAACGCCGGGAATTCTTTCCAGAGCACGCAGGGAAAAGATCCCTCCTCTCGAGCTAGGAGGCGGAAACGGGGCTCCTCTGGATGTGGGCGGGACTCTCGTGCTTCCTCTCGAGTGGTAGACGGGTATGTCGGGGAACTTCTTGAGTTGCAGCAAGGGTGTGAAGGACCCTTTGAAAGTTCCAGAGGTTAGGTGTGAATAGCCTCGAGACGCCTCAGGGGAAATGGGCCTCATCTCGCCTGGAGGGGAGAACCTCCTGGATTTTCTCGAGTTGCGGCAGGTGCTCTCGACTTACGATGGGGACCTCAGGGGCCCGCACTGGTTTCCTCAGGAAAGGCCAGTCCCCATGCGAGTTGCTCAGGGGCCTCTCGGGATTCCTCTCCCATCGATGCCAGGGCCTAAGACCTTGTGTGGAGTCGGTGCCGGAACCTGAGGATTCCTCTCCAGTGCAGACATGGATATTGGCGTACTTCTGGAGTCTCCCCAGGGGAATCAGTCCTCGTCTCGAGTGGGGGCATGCACGTGCGCTTTCCTCCAGAGCTGTAGCAGCAGTGTCACGCTTCCCTTCGCGTGGATCTAGGGATCAGAGGCTTTCCCTGGAGGCTTTCCCACGAGGCTTTCCCACAGGGCTGTCCCACGTGCCACCGTGGAGTGAGTCGATCCTCGGCTTGACAGTCGAGGCAGTGCTGGGAAAACAGGTTTCCCTGGAATGGACTGAGGCATCTGGGGGACCTTGGGAATGGGGCCTGATCCTGGAGTTCTTCTCGCCTTTCCTGTGGAGAGCGCCTCCTCTTGAGATGCGACGGGAACGCTAGGAATTCTTTCTCGACCACACAGGGAAAGGATCCCTCCTCTCGAGCTAGCAGGCGGAAACGGGGCCACTCTGGATATGGACGGGACTCTCCGATTCCTCTAGAGTGGAGACGGGTATGTCGGGGAACTTCTTGATTTGCAGCAAGGGTGTGAAGGACCCTTTGGAAGTTCCAGAGTTTAAGTGTGATTACCCCCTAGTTGCCTCAGCGTAAATGGGCCTCATCTCGCCTGGAGGGGAGAACCTCCTGGATTTTCTGGAGTTGCGGCTGGTGCTCTCGACTTACGATGGGGACCACAGGGACCCGCTCTGGTGGCCTCAGGAAAGGCCAGTCCCCATATGCGTTGCTCTGGGGCCTCTCGGGATTCCTCTCCCGACGATGCCGGGGTCTAAGACCTTGTTTGGAGTCGGTGCCGGAACCTGAGGATTCCTCTCCACTTCTGACATGGATATGGGGTACTTCTGGAGTCCCCCCAGGGGTGTCACTACTCGTCTCGAGTGGGGCCATGCACGTGCGCTTTCCTCCCGAGCTGTAGCAGCAGTGTCCCGCTTCCCTTCGCATGGATCAAGGGATCTGTGGCTTTCCCTTCAGGCTTTCCCACGAGGCTTTCCCACAGGGCTGTTCCACGTGCCACTGTGGTGTGAGTCGATCCTCGACTTGAAAGTCGAGGCAGTGCAGGGAATACAGGTTTCCCTGGAATGGACTGAGACATCTGGGGGACTCTGGGAATGGTGGCACGACCCTGGAGTCCTCTCGCCTTTCCTCTGGAGAGCGCCACCTCTTGAGATTTGACGGGAATGCTGCGAATTCTTTCCCGACCACGCAGGGAAAGGATCAAACCTCTCGAGCTAAAAGGTGGAATCGGGGCTCCTCTGGATGTGGGCGGGACTCTCGTGCTTCCTCTCAAGTGGAGACGGGTATTTCGGGGAAATTCTTGAGTTGCATCAAGGGTGTGAAGGACCCTTTGGAAGTTCCAGAGTTTAGGTTTGATTAGCCTCGAGACGCCTCTGCGGAAATGGGCCTCATGTCGCCTGGAGGGGAAAACCTCCTGGATTTTCTCGAGTTGCTGCAGGTGCTCTCGACGTACTACGGGGATCACAGGGACCCGCTCTGGTGGCCTCAGTTAAGGCCAGTCCACATGCGCGTTTCTCGGGGGCCTCTCGGGATTCCTCTCCCATCGATGCCGGGACCTAAGACCTTGTGTGGAGTCGGTGCCTGAACCTGAGGATTCCTCTCCAGTGCTGACATGGATCTTGGGCTACTTCTGGAGACTCCCCAGGGGAGTCAGTCCTCGTCTCATGTGGGGGCATGCAGTTGCGCTTTCCTCCAGAGCTGTAGCAGCAGTGTCACGCTTCCCTTCGCGTGGATCAAGGGATCTGTGGCTTTCCCTCGAGGTTTTCCCACGAGGCTTTCCCAAGAGGCTTTCCCACGAGTCTTTCCCACGAGGCTTTCCCACAGGGCTGACCCACGTGTCACCGTTGTGTGAGTCGATCCTCGGCTTGAAAGTCGAGGCAGTGCAGGGAAAACAGGTTTCCCTTGAATGGACTGAGACATCTGGGGGACTCTGGGAATGGTGGCACGACCCTGGAGATCCTCTCGCCTTTCCTGTGGAGAGCGTCTCCTCTTGAGATGCGAGGGGAAAGCCGGGAATTCTTTCCCGACCACGCAGTGAAAGGATCCCTCCTCTCGAGCCATGAGGCGGAAACGAGGCTCCTCTGGATGTGGCAGGACTCTCGTGCTTCTTCTCGAGTGGAGACGGGTATGTCGGGGAACTTCTTGAGTTGCAGCAAGGGTGTGAAGGACCCTTTGGAAGTTCCAGAGGTTAGGTGTGATTAGCCTCGAGACGCCTCAGCGCAAATGGGCATCATCTCGCCTGGAGGGGAGAACCTCCTGGATTTTCTCGAGTTCCGTCAGGTGCTCTCGACTTACGAAGGGGACCTCAGGGACTCTCTGTGGTGGCCTCAGGAAAGGCCAGTCCCCATGCGAGTTGCTCGGCGGCCTCTCGGGATTCCTCTCCCGTCTATTCCAGGGCCTAAGACCTTGTGTGGAGTCGGTGCCGGAACCTGAGGATTCCTCTCCAGTGCTGACATGGATCTTGGGGTACTTCTGGAGTCTCCCCAGGGGAGTCAGTCCTCGTCTCGAGTGGGGCCATGCACCGTGCCGCTTTCCTCCGGAGCTGTAGCAGCAGTGTCACGCCTCCCTTGGCGTGGATCAAGGGATCTGTGGCTTTCCCTCGAGGCTTTCCCACGAGGCTTTCCCACGAGGCTTTCCCACAGGGCTCTCCCACGTGTCACCGTGGTGTGAGCCGATCCTCGGCTTGAAAGTCGAGGCAGTGCAGGGAAAACAGGTTTCCCTGGAATGGACTGAGACATCTGGGGGACTCTGGGAATGGTGGCACGACCCTGGAGTTCCTCTCGCCTTTCCTGTGGAGAGCGCCTCCTCTTGAGATGCGACGGGAACGCCGGGAATTTTTCCCGAACCTGCAGGGAAAGGATCCCTCCTCTCGAGCTAGGAGGGCAGGAACGGGGCTCCTCTGGATGTGGGCGGGTCTCTCGTGCTTCCTCTCGGGTGGAGACTGGTATGTCGGGGATCTTCTTGAGTTGCAGCAAGGGTGTGAAGGACCCTCTGGAAGTTCCAGAGGTTAGGTGTGATTAGCCTCGAGACACCTCAGCGGAAATGGGCCTCATCTCGCCTGGTGGGTAGAACCTCCTGGATTTTCTCGAGTTGCGGCAGGTGCTCTCGACTTACGGCGGGGACCTCAGGGACCCGCTCTGGTGGCCTCAGGAAACGCCAGTCCCATGCGAGTTGCTAGGGGGCCTCTCGGGATTCCTCTCCTGTCGATGCCCGATGCCTAAGACATTGTGTGGAGTCGGTGCCTGAACCTGAGGATTCCTCTCCAGTGCTGACATGGGTCTTGGGTTACTTCTGGAGTCTCCCCAGGGGAGTCAGTCCTCGTCTCGAGTGGGGGCATGCACGTGCGCTTGCCTCCAGAGCTGTAGCAGCAGTGTCACGCTTCCGTTCGCGTGAATCAAGGGATCTCTGGTTTTCCCTGGAGGTTTTCCCACGAGGCTTTCCCACGAGGCTTTCCCAGAGGCTTTCCACAGGGCTGACCCACGTGTCACCGCTGTGTGAGTCGATCCTCGCTTGAAAGTCGAGGCAGTTCAGGGAAAACAGATTTCCCTGGAATGGACTGAGACATCTGGGGGACTCTGGGAATGGTGGCAAGACCCTGGAGTTCCTCTCCCTTTCCTGTGGAGATCGCCTCTCTTGAGATGCGCCGGGAACACTGGGAACTCTTTCCCGATCACTGAGGGAAAGGATCCCTCCTCTTGAGCTAGGAGGGGAATCGGGGCTCCTCTGAATGTGGGCGGGACTCTTGTGCTTCCTCTCGAGTGAAGCCGGGTATGTTGGGGATCTTCTTGAGTTGCAGCAAGGGTGTGAAGGATCCTTTGTAAGGTCCAGAGTTTAGGTGTGATTAGCTTGAGACACCTCAGCGGAAATGGTCCTCATCTCGCCTGGAGGGGAGAACCTCTGGATTTTCTCAAGTTGCGGCAGGTGCTCTCGACCTACGATGGGGCCCTCAGGGACCCGCTCTGGTGGCCTCAGGAAAGGCCAGTCCCATGCAAGTTGCAAGGGAACTCGGGATTCCTCTCCGTCAGTGCCGGGGCCTAAGACCTTGTGTGGAGTCGGTGCCGGAACCTGAGGATTCCTCCAGGGCTGACATGGATCTTGGGGTACTTCTGTAGTCTCCCAGGGGAGTCAGTCTTGGTCTCGAGTGTGGGCATGCAAGTGCGCTTTCCTCCGAGCTGTAGCAGCAGTGTCACATTCCCTTCTTTGGATCAAGGGACATGTGGCTTTCCCTCGAGGCTTTCCGAGGCTTTCCCACGAGGCTTTTCCACAGGGTTGTCCCACGTCCACCATGGTGTGAGTCGATCCTCGGCTTGAAAGTCGAGGCAGTGCAGGGAAAACAGGTTTCCCTGGAATAGATGAGACATCTGGGGGACTCTGGGAATGGTAGGATGACCCTGGAGTTCCTGTCGCCTTTCCTGTTTGAGAGCACCTCCTCTTGAGTTGCGACGGAAACGCCGGGAATTCTTTCCCGACGACGCAGGAAAAGGATCCTCTTCTCTAGCTAGGAGGCGGAAACGGGGCTCCTCTGGATTGGGCGGACTCTCGTCCTTCCTCTTGAGTGGAGACGGGTATGTCGGGAACTTCTTGAGTTGTAGCAAGGGTGTGAAGCCCTTTGGTAGTTCCAGAGGTTAGGTGTGATTAGCCTGGGGACGCCTCAGAGGAAATGGGCCTCATCTCCCCTGGAGGGGAGAACCTCCTGCATTTTCTCGAGTTGGTGCAGGTGTTCTCTCATTACGACGGGGACCTCAGGGACCCGCTCTGGTGGCCTCAGGAAAGGCCAGTCCCATGCGAGTTGCTCGGGGCCTCTCGGGATTGCTCTCCGTCGATGCCGGGGCCTAAGACCTTGTGTGGAGTCGGTGCCGGAATCTGAGGATTCCTCTCCAGTGCTGACATGGATCTTGGGTATTCTGGAGTCTCCCCAGGG
>NW_017191958.1:0-10529 GCF_001704415.2 Capra hircus
AAAGCCTCAAGCGGAAGCCACAGATCCTTGATCCACGCCTATGGAAGCGTGAAACTGCTGTTACAGCTCGGGGAGGAAAGCGCACGTGCATGCCCCCACGCGAGACGAGGACTGACTCCACTGGGAGACTCCAGAAGTACCCCAAGATTCCATGTCCGGCACTGCGGGAGAGGAATCCTCAGGTTCCGGCACCGAATCCACACAAAGGTCTTAGGTCCTGGCATCGACGGAGAGGAATCCCGAGAGGACCCGAGCAACTCGCATGGGGACTGGCCTTTCCTGAGGCCACCAGAGCGGGCCTGAGATCCCGTCGTAAGTCGAGAGCACATGCCGCAACTCGAGAAAATCCAGGAGGTTTCTCCCCTCCAGGCGAGATGAGGCCCATTTTCCGCTGAGGCGTCTCGAGGCTAATCACATCTAACATCTGGAACTTCCAAAGGGTCCTTCACACCCTTGCTGCAACTCAAGAAGTTCCCCGACATACTCGTCTCCACTGCAGAGGAAGGACGAGAGTCCCGCCCACATCCAGAGGAGCCCCGTTTCCGCCCCCTAGCTCGAGGGGAGGGATCCTTTCCCTGCGTGGTCCGGAAAGAATTCCGGCATTCCCGTCGCATCTCAAGTGGATGCGCTCTCCACTGGAAAGGCGAGAGGAACTCCAGGGTCGTGCCACCATTCCCAGAGTCCCCCAAATGTCTCAGTCCATTCCAGGGAACGTTTTTTCCCCTGCACTGCCTCGACTTTCAAGCCGAGGATCGACTCACACCACGGTGGGACGTGGGACATCCATGTGGAAAAGCCTCGTGGAAAGCCTCGAGGGAAAGCCACAGATCCCTTGATCCACCGCGAAGGGAAGCGCGACACTGCTGCTACAGCTCCGGAGGAAAGCACACGTGCATGCCCCGAATCGAGACGAGGACTGACTCCCCTGGGGAGACTCAGGAGTTCCCCAAGATCCATGGCAGCAATTGAGAGGAATCCTCAGGTTCCGACACCGACTCCACACAAGATCTTAGGCCCCGGCATTGAAGGGAGGAATCCCGAGAGGCCTACGAGCAATTCGCATGGGGACTGGCCTTTCCTGAGGTCCACCAGAGCGGGTCCTTGAGGTCCCCGTCGTAAGTCGAGAGCACCTGCCGCAACTCGAGAAACTCCAGGAGGTTCTCCCCTCCAGGCGAGATGAGGCCCTTTTCCCCTGATGCGTCTCGAGTCTAATCACACCTAACCTCTGGAACTTCCAAAGGGTCCTTCACACCCTTGCTGCAACTCAAGAGGTTCCCTGATATACCCGTCTCCACTCGAGAGGAAGCACGAGAGTTCCGCCAACATCCAGAGGAGCCCTGTTTCCGCCTCCTAGTTCGAGAGTAGGAATCCTTTCCCTGCCTGGTGGGGAAAGATTCCCGGCGTTCCCGTACCATCTCAAGAGGAGGCGCTCTCCACAGGAAAGGCGAGAGGAACTCCAGGGTCGTGCCACCATTCCCAGAGTCCCCCACATATCTCAGTCCATTCCAGGGAAACCTGTATACCCTGCACTGCCTCGACTTTCAAGGCGAGGATCGACTCACACCACGGTGGCATGTGGGACAGCCCTGTGGGAAAGCCTCGTGGGAAAGCCTCCATGGGAAAACCTCAAGGGAAAGCCACAGATCCCTTGATCCACGCGAAGGGGAAGCGCGACACTGCTGCTACAGCTCGGGAGGAAAGCGCACGTGCATCCCCCCCTCGAGACGAGGACTGACTCTCCTGGGGAGACTCCAGAAGTACCCCAAGATCCATGTCAGCACTGGAGAGGAATCCTCAGGTTCGACACCGACTCCACACAAGATCTTAGGCCCCGGCATCGACGGGAGAGGAATGCCGTGAGGCCCCCGAGCAACTCGCTTGGTGATTGTCCTTTCCTGAGGCCAACAGAGCGGGTCCCTGACGTCCCCGTCATAAGTCGAGAGCACCTGCCACAACTCGAGAAAATCCAGGAGGTTCTCCCCTCCAGGCGAGATGAGGCCCATTTCCACTGCGTCGTCTCGAGGCTAATCACATCTATCATCTGGAACTTCCAACGGGTCCTTCACACCCTTGCTGCAACTCAAGAAGTTCCCTGACATACCCGTCTCCACTCGAGAGGAAGCACAAGAGTTCCGCCAACATCCAGAGGAGCCCTGTTTCCGCCTCCTAGTTCGAGAGCTGGAATCCTTTCCCTGCGTGGTGGGGAAGCATTCCCGGCGTTCCCGTCCCATCTCAAGAGGAGGCCCTCTCCACAGGAAAGGCGAGAGGAACTCCAGGGTCGTGCCACTATTCCCAGAGTCCCCCAGATGTCTCAGTCCATTCCAGGGAAACCAGTTTTCCCTGCACTGCCTCCACTTTCAAGCCGAGGATCGACTCACAACACGGTGGAACGTGGGACAGACCTGTGGGAAAGCCTCGTGGGAAAGACTCGTGGAAAAGCTCGAGGGAAAGCCACAGATCCCTTGATCCACGCGAAGGGAAGCGCGACACTGCTGCTACAGATCGGGAGGAAAGCGCACGTGCATCCCCCCCTCGAGACGAGGACTGACTCTCCTGGGGAGACTCCAGAAGTACCCCAAGATCCATGTCAGCACTGGAGAGGAATCCTCAGGTTCGACACCAACTCCACACAAGATCTTAGGCCCCTGCATCCACGGGAGAGAAATCCCGAAAGGCTCCCGAGCAACTCGCATGGGGACTGGCCCATTCCTGAGGCCACCAGAGGGGTCCCTGTGGTCCCCGTCGTAAGTCGAGAGCACCTGCCGCAAGTCAAGAAAATCCAGGAGGTTGTCCCCTCCAGGCGAGATGACGCCCATTTCCGCTGAGGCGACTCGAGGCTAATCACACCTAACCTTTGGAACTTCCAAAGGGTCCTTCACAGCCTTGCTGCAACTCAAGAATTTCCCCACATACCCGTCTCTACTCAAGAGGAAGCACGAGAGTCCCGCCCACATCCAGAAGAGCCCCGTTTCCGCCTCCTAGCTGGAGAGGAGGGATCATTTCCTTTCGTGGTCGGGAAAGAATTCCCGGCGTTCTCGTCGCATCTCAAGAGGAGGCGCTCTCCACAGGAAAGGCGAGAGGAACTCCAGGGTCGTGCCACCATTCCCAGAGTCTCTAAGATGTCTCAGTCCATTCCAGGGAAACCTGTTTTCCCTGCACTGCCTCGACTTTCAAGCCGAGGATCGACATCGACACACACCACGGTGGCACGTGGGACAGCCCTGTGGGAAAGCCTCGTGGGAAAGCCTCGTGAGAAAGCCTCAAGGGAAAGCCCCTGATTGCTTGATGCACGGGAAGGGAAGCGTGACACTGCTGCTACAGCTCGGGAGGAAAGCGCACGTGCATGCCTCCACTCGAGACGAGGACTGACTCCCCTGGGGAGACTCCAGAAGTACCCCAAGATCCATGTCAGCACTGGAGAGGAATCCTCAGGTTCCGGCACTGACTCCACACAAGGTCTTAGGCCCCCGGCATCGATGGGAGAGGAATCCCGAGAGTCCCCCGAGCAACTCGCATGGGGAATGGCCTTTCCTGAGGCCACCAGAGCGGGTCCCTGAGGTCCCCTATCGTAAGTCGAGAGCACCTGCCGCAAATCGAGAAACACAGGAGGTTTCTTCCATCCAGGCGACATGGGGCCCATTTCCGCTGAGGAGTCTCGAGGCTAATCACACCCTAACCTCTGGAACTTCCAAAGGGTCCTTCACACCCTGGCTGCAACTCAAGAAGTTCCCCAACATACCCGTCTCGATTCGAGAGGAAGCACCAGAGTCCCGCATACATCCAGAGGAGCCCCGTTTCCGCCTCCTAGCTCGAGAGGAGGTATCCTTTCCCTGCGTGGTCGGGAAATAATCCCGTCGTTCCCGTCACAACTCAAGAGGAGGCGCTCTCCACAGGAAAGGCGAGAGGAACTCCAGGGTCGTGCCACCATTCCCAGAGTCAACTAGATGTCTCCGTCCATTACAGGTAAAACCTGTTTTCCCTGCACTGCCTCGACTTTCAAGCCGAGGATCGACTCACACCACGGTGGCACGAGGGACAGCCCTGTGGGAAAGCCTCGTGGGAAAGCCTCGTGGGAAAGCCTCGAGGGAAAGCCACAGATCCCTTGATCCACACGAAGGGAAGCTCGACACTGCTGCTACAGCTCGAAAGGAAACTGCACGTGCATGCCCTCACTCAAGACGAGGACTGACTCCCTTGGGGAGACTCCAGATGTACCCCAAGATCCATGTCAGCACTGGAGAGGAATCCTCAGGTTCCAGCACTGTTTCCACACAAGGTCTTAGGCCCCAGCATAGACGGGAGAGGAATCTCGAGAGGCCCCCGAGCAACTCGCATGGGGACTGGCCTTTCCTGAGGCCACCAGAGCGGGTCCCTGAGGTCCCCGTCGTAAGTCGAGAGCACCTGCTGCAACTCGAGAAAATCCAGGAGGTTCCCCCCTCCAGGCGAGATGAGGCCCATTTCCGCTGAGGCGTCTCGAGGCTACTCACACCTAACCTCTGGAACTTCCAGAGGGTCCTTCACACCCTTGCTGCAACTCAAGAAGTTCCCCGACATACCCGTCTCCACTCGAGAGGAAGCACGAGAGTCCCGCCCACATCCAGAGGAGCCCGTTTCCGCTTCTAGCTCGAAAGGAGGGGTACTTTTACTTCGTGGTCGGGAAAGAATTCCCTGCGTTCCAGTCGCATCTCAAGAGGAGGCGCTCTCCACAGGAAAGGCTAGAGGGACTCCAGGGTCGTGCCACCATTCCCAGAGTCCCCCAGATTTCTCAGTCCATTCCAGGGAAACCTGTTTTCCCTGCACTGCCTCGACTTTCAAGCCGAGGATCGACTCACACCACGGTGGCACGTGGGACAGACCTGTGGGAAAGCCTCATGGGAAAGAATCATGGGAAAGCCTCGAGGGAAAGCCATAGATCGCTAGATCCAGGAGAAGGGAAGCGTGATACTGCTGCTACAGCTCGGGAGGAAAGCGCACGTGCCGACCCCCACTCGAGACGAGGACTGACTCCCCTGGGGAGACACCAGAAGCCGCCAAGATACATGTCAGCACTGGAGAGGAATCCTCACGTTCCGGCACCGACTCCACACAAGGTCTTAGGCCCCGGCATTGACGGGAGAGGAAACCTGAGAGGCCCCCGAGCAACTCGCATGGGGACTGGCCTTTCCTGAGGCCACCAGAGCGGGTCCCTGAGGTCCCCGTTGTAAGTCAAGAGCACATGCCGCAACGCTAGGAAATCCAGGAGGTTCTCCCCTGCAGGCGAGATGAGGCCCATTTCCGCTGAGGCATCTCGAGGCTAATCACACCTAACCTCTGGAACTTCCAAAGGGTACTTCACATCCTTGCTGCAACTCAAGAAGTTCCCCGACATATCCGTCTCCACTCGAGAGCAAGCACGATTGTCAAGCCCACATCCAGAGGAGCCCCTTTTCCGCCTCCTAGCTCGAGAGGAGGGATCCTTTCCCTGCGTGCTCTGGAAAGAATTGCCGGCGTTCCCGTAGCATCTCAAGAGGAGGCGCTCTCCAAAGGAAAGGTGAGAGGAACTCCAGGGTCGTGCCACCATTCCCAGAGTCCCCCAGATGTCTCAGTCCATTCCGGGGAAACCTGTTTTCCCTGCACTGCGTCGACTTTCAAGCCGAGGATCGACTCACACCACGGTGGCATGTGGGACAGCCCTGTGGGAAAGCCTCGTGGGTAACCCTCGTGGGAAAGCCTCGAGGGAAAGCCACAGATCCCTTGATCCACGCGAAGGGGAGCGCGACACTGCTGCTACAGCTAGGAAGGAAAGCACACGTGCATGACCCCACTCGAGACGAGGACTGACTCCCCTGGGGAGACTCCAGAAGAACCCCGATATCCATGTCAGCACTGGAAAGGAATCCTCAGGTTCCGGCACTGACTCCACACAAGGACTTAGTCCCCAGCATCGATGGGAGAGGAAACCTGAGAGGCCCCCGTGAGGCCCCCGAGCAATTCGCATGCGGACTGGCCTTTCCTGAGGTCACCAGAGCGGGTCCCTAAGGTCCCCGTCGTAAGTCGAGAGCACCAGCCGCAACTCGAGAAAATCCAGGAGGTTCTCCCCTCCAGGAGAGATAAGGCCCATTTCCGCTGAGGCGTCTCGAGGCTAATCACACCTAACCTCTGGAACTTCCATAGGGTCCTTCACACCCTTGCTGCAACTCAACAAGTTCCCCGACATACCCGTCTCCACTCGAGAGGAAGCACGAGTGTCCCGCCACATCCAGAGGAGGCCCGTTTCCGCCTCCTAGCTCGAGAGGAGGGATCCTTTCCTTTCCTGGTCGGGAAAGTATTCCCGGCGTTCCCGACGCATCTCAAGTGGAGGCGCTCTCCACAGGAAAGGCGAGAGGAACTCCAGGGTCCTGCCACATTCCCAGAGTCCCCCAGATGTCTCAGTCCATTCCAGGGAAACCTGTTTTCCCTGCACTGCCCTGACTTTCAAGCCGAGGATCGACTCATACCACGGTGGCACGTGGGACAGCACTGTGGGAAAGCCTCGTGGGAAAGCCTCGTGGGAAAGCCACAGATACCTTGATCCACGCGAAGGAAACCGTGACACTGCTGTTACAGCTCGGGAGGAAAGAGCACGTGCATTCCCCCACTTGAGACGAGGACTGACTCCCCTGGGGAGACTTCAGAAGTACCCCAAGATCCATGTCAGCACTGGAGAGTAATCCTCAGGTTCCGGCCCTGAATCCACACAAGGTCTTAGTCCACAGCATCGACAGGAGAGGAATCCCGAGAGGCCCCCGAACAACTCGCATGGGGACTGGCTTTTCCTGAGGCTACCAGAGCGGGTCCCTGAGGTCCCCGTAGTAAGTCAAGAGCACATGCCGCAACGCTAGGAAATCCAGGAGGTTCTCCCCTGCAGGCGAGATGAGGCCCATTTCCGCTGAGGCATCTCGAGGCTAATCACACCTAACCTCTGGAACTTCCAAAGGGTCCTTCACACCCTTGCTGCAACTCAAGAAGTTCCCCGACATACCAGTCTCCACTCGAGACGAAGCATGAGAGTCCCGCCCACAACCAGAGGAGCCCCGTTTCCGCCTCCTAGCTCGAGAGGAGTGATCCTTTCCCTGCGTTTTCGGGAAAGAATTCCCGGCATTAACGTCACATCTCAAGAGTAGCGGCTCTCCACAGGAAAGGTGAGAGGAACTCCAGGGTCATGTCACCATTCCCAGAGTCCCCCAGATGACTCAAACCATTCCAGGGAAACCTCTTTTCCCTGCACTGCCTCGAATTTCAAGCCGAGTATCGACTCACACCACGGTGGCACGAGGGACGGCCCTGTTGGAAAGCCTCGAGGTAAAGCCTCGTGGGAAAGCCTAGAGGGAAAGCCGCAGATCCCTTGATCCACGCAAAGGGAAGCGTGACACTGCTGCTACAGCTCAGGAGGAAAGCGCACGTGCCTGCCCCCACTCGAGACGAGGACTGACTCCCCTGGGGAGACTCCAGAAGTACTTCAAGATCCATGTCAGCACTGGAGAGGAATCCTCACGTTCCGGCAACGACTCCACAAAAGGTCTTAGGCCCCTTCATCGACGGGAGAGGAATCCCGAGAGGTCCCAGAGCAACTCGCATGGGGACTGGCCTTTCCTGAGGCCACCAGAGCGGGTCCCTGAGGTCCCCGTCGTAATTCGAGAGCACCTGCCGCACTCGAGAAAATCCAGGAGGTTCTCCCCTCCAGGTGTGATGAGGCCCATTTCTGCTGAGGCGTCTCGAGGCTAATCACACCTAACCTCTGGAACTCCAAAGGTTCTTTCACACCCTTGCTGCAACTCAAGAAGTTCCCCGACATACCGGTCTCCACTCAAGAGGAAGCACGAGAGTACCGTAAACATCCAGAGGGGCCCCGTTTCCGCCTCATAGCTTGAGAGGAGGGATCCTTTCCCTGCGTGTTCGGGAAAGAATTCCCGGCGTTCTCCTCGCATCTCAAGAGGAGGTGGGCTCCACAGGAAGGGCGAGAGGAACTCCAGGGTCGTGCCACCATTCCCAGAGTCCCCCAGATGTCTAGGTCCATTCCAGGGAAACCTGTTTTCCCTGCACTGCCTCGAATTTCAAGCCGAGTATCGACCCACAGCACGATGACACGTGGGACAGCCCTGTGGTTAAGACTCGTGGGAAAGCCTCGTGGAAAGCCTCGATGGAAAGCCACGGATCCCTTGATCCACGCGAAGGGAAGCGGGACACCGCTGCTACAGCTCGGGTGAAAGCGCACGTGGATGCCCCCACTCGGAGTAGAGGACTGACTCCCCTGGGGAGACTCCAGAAGTACCCCAAGATCCATGTCAGCACTGGAGAGGAATCCTCAGGTTCCGGAACTGACTCCACACAAGGTCTTAGGCCCCAGCATCGATGGGAGAGGAATCCCGAGAGGCCCCCGAGCAACTCGCATGGGGACTGGCCTTTCCTGAGGCCACCAGAGCGGGTCCCTGAGGTCCCCGTCGTAAGTCGAGAGCACCTGCCGCAACTCGAGAAAATCCAGGAGGTTCTCCCCTCCAGGCGAGATGAGGCCCATTTCCGCTGAGGCGTCTCGAGGCTAGTCACACCTAACCTCTGGAACTTCCAACGGGTCCTTCACACCCTTGCTGCAACTCAAGAAGTTCCCCGACATACCCGTCTCCACTCGAGACGAAGCACGAGAGTCCCGCCCACATCCAGAGGAGCCCCGTTTCCCCCTCCTAGCTATAGAGGAGGGATCCTTTCCCTGCGTGGTCGGGAAAGAATTCCCGGCCCTCCCGATCGCATTCCAAGAGGAGGCGCTCTCCACAGGAACGGCGAGAGGAACTCCAGGGTCATGCCACCATTCCCAGAGTCCCCCAGATGTCTCTGTCGATTCCAGGAAAACCTGTTTTCCATGCCACTGCGTTGACTTTCAAGCCGAGGATCGACTCACACCACGGTGACACGTGGGACAGCCCTGTGGGAAAGCCTCGTGGGAAAGCCTCGTGGGAAAGCCTCGAGGGAAAGCCACAGATCCCTAGACCCACGCGAAGGGAAGCATGACACTGCTGCTACAGCTCGGAAGGAAAGCGCACGTGCATGCCCCCACTCGAGAGGAGGACTGACTCTACTGGGGAGACTCCAGAAGTCCCCCCAGATCCACGTCAGCACTGGAGAGGAATACTCAGGTTCCGGCACCGGCTCCACACAAGATCTTAGGCCCCGGCATCGACGGGAGAGGAATCCCGAGAGGCCCCCGAACAACTCGCATGGGGACTGGCCTTTCCAGAGCCCACCAGAGTGGGTCCCTGAGGTCCCCGTCGTAAGTCGAGAGCACCTGCCGCAACTCGAGAACATCCAGGAGGTTCTCCCCTCCAGGCGAGATGAGTGCCATTTCCACTGAGGCATCTCGAGGCTAATCACACCTAACCTCTGGAGCTCCCAAAGCGACTTCACACCCTTGCTGCAACTCAAGAAGATCCCCGACATACCCGTCTACACTCGAGAGGAAGCACGAGAGTCCCGCCCACATCCAGAGGAGCCCCGTTTCCGCCTCCTAGCTCGAGAGGAGGGATCCTTTCCCTGCGTGGTCGGGAAAGAATTCCCAGCGTTCCCGTCGCTTCTCAAGAGGAGGCGCTCTCCACAGGAAAGGCGAGAGGAACTCCAGGGTCGTGCCACCATTCCCAGAGTGCCCCAGATGTCTCAGTCCATTCCAGGGAAACTGTTTTCCCTGCACTGCCTCTACTTTCAAGCCGAGGATCGACTCACACCACGGTGGCACGTGGGACAGCCCTGTGGGAAAGCCTCGTGGGAAAGACTCGGGGAAAGCCTCGAGGGAAAAGCCGCAGATCCCTCGTTCGACTCGAAGGGAAGCTTGACACCTGCTGCTACAGCTCGGGAGGAAAGCGCACGTGCATGCCCCCACTCGAGACGAGGACTGACTCCCCTGGGGAGACTACAGAAGTAGCCCCAAGATCCATGTCAGCACTGGAGAGGAATCCTCACGTTCTGGCACCGACTCCAAGCAAGGTCTTAGGCCCCGGCATCGACGGGAGAGGAATCCCGAGAGGCCCCCGAGCACCTCGCCATGGGGACTGGCCTTTCCTGAGGCCACCAGAGAGGGTCCCTGAGGTCCCCGTCGTAAGTCGAGAGCACCTGCCGCAACTCGAGAAAATCCAGGAGGTTCTCCCCTCCAGGCGAGATGAGGCCCATTTCCGCTGAGGCGTCTCGAGGCTAATCACACCTAAGCTCTGGAACTTCGAAAGGGTCCTTCACACCCTTGCTGCCAACTCAAGAAGTTCCCCGACATACCCGTCTCCACTCGAGAGGAAGCACGAGAGTCCCGCCCACATCCAGAGGAGCCCCGTTTCCGCCTCCTAGCTCGAGAGGAGGGATCCTTTCCCTGCGGGTCGGCGAAAGAATTCCCGGCGTTCCCGTCGCATCTCAAGAGGAGGCGCTCTCCACAGAAAGGCGAGAGGAACTCCAGGATCGAGGCACATTCCCAGAATCCCCCAGATGTCTCAGTCCATTCCAGGGAAACCTGTTTTCCCTGCACTGTTTCGACTTTCAAG
>NW_017191959.1:0-10528 GCF_001704415.2 Capra hircus
TCTCTCCCGTCGATGCCGGGGCCTAAGACGTTGTGTGGAGACGGTGCCGGAACCTGAGGATTCCTCTCCAGTGCTGACATGGATCTTGGGGTACTTCTGGAGTCTCCACCGGGGATTCAGTCCTCGTCTCGACTTAGGTCATGCACGTGCACTTTCCTCCCGAGCTGTAGCAGCAGTGTCATGCTTCCCTTCGCGTGGATGAAGAAATCTGAGGCTTTCCCTCGAGGCTTTCCCTCGAGGCTTTCCCTCGAGTCTTTCCCACAAGGCTGTCCCACGTGCCACCGTGGTGAGAGTCGATCCTCGGCTTGAAAGTCGAGGCAGTGCAGGGAAAAAAGGTTTCCCTGAATTGGACTGAGACATCTGAGGGACTCTGGGAATGGTGGCACGACCCTGGAGTTCCTCTCGCCTTTCCTGTGGAGAGCGCCTCTTCTTGAGATGCGACGGAAACGTCGGGAATTCTTTCCCGAACACGAAGGGAAAGGATCCCTCCTCTCGAGCTAGGAGGCGGAAACGGGGCTCCTCTGGATGTGGGCCGGACTCTCGTGCTTCCTTTCGAGTGGAGACGGGTATGTCGGGGAACTTCTTGAGTTGCAGCAAGGGTGTGAAGGACCCTTTTGAAATTCCAGATGTTCGGTGTGATTAGCCTCGAGACGCCTCACTGGAAATGGGCCTCATCTCGCCTGGAAGGGAGAACCTCCTGGATTTTCTCTAGTTGCGGCAGGTGCTCTCGACTTACGACGGGGACCTCTGGACCCGCTCTGGTGGCCTCAGGAAAGGCCAGTCCCCATCGCTAGTTGCATGGGGCCTCTCGCGATTCCTCTCCCGTCGATGCTGGGCGCCTAAGACCTTGTGTAGAGTCGCTGCAGGAACCGGAGGATTTCCACTCCAGTGCTGACATGGTTCTGGCGTACTTTTGGAGTCTCCCTAACGGAGTCAAGTCCTCGTCTCGAGTTGGGGCATGCACGTGCGCTTTCTCTCAGAGCTGTAGCAGTAGTGTCACGCTTCCCTTTGCGTGGATGAAGGAATCTGTGGCTTTCCCCGAGTGCTTTCCCACGAGGCTTTCCCACGAGGCTTCCCAAATGGCAGTCCAACGTGCCACCGTGGTGTGAGTCATTCCTCGGCTGGAAAGTCGAGGCAGTGCAGGGAAAACAGTTTTCCCTGGAATAGACTGAGACATCTGGGGGACTGTGGGAATGCGTGGCACGACCCTGGAGTTCCTCTCGCCTTTCCTGTGGAGAGGAGCCTCCTCTTGAGATGCGACGGGAACGGCCGGAATTCTTTCCCGAACACGCAGGGAAAGTATCCCTCCTCTCGAGCTATGAGATAGGAAACGGGCTCCTCTGGATGTGGGCGGGACTCTCGTGACTTCCTCTCGAGTGGAGACGGGTATGTCGGGGAACTTCTTGAGTTGCAGCAAGGGTGTGAAGGACCCTTTGGAAAGTTCCAGAGGTTAGGTGTGATTAGCCTCGAGGAGCCTCATCGGAAAAGGGGCCTCATCTCGCCTGGAGGGGAGAACCTCCTGGATTTTCTCGAGTTGCGGCAGGTGCTCTCGACTTACGACTGGGACCTCAGGGACCCGCTCTGGTGGCCTCAGGAAAGGCCAGTCCCCATGCGAGTTGCTCGGGGGCCTCTCGGGATTCCTCTCCCGATCGATGCCGGGCCTAAGACCTTGTGTGAAGTCTGTGCCGGAACCTGAGGATTCCTCTCCAGTGCTGACATGGATCTTGGGTACTTCTGGAGTCTCCCCAGGGGAGTCATTCCTCGTCTCGAGTGGAGCATGCACGTGCGCTTTCCTCCCGAGCTGTAGCAGCAGTGTCAACGCTTCCCTTCGCGTGGATCAAGGGATCTGTGGCTTTCCCTCGAGGCTTTCCCACGAGACTTTCCCACGAGGTTTCCCACAGGGCTGTCCACAGTGCCACCGTGGTGTGAGTCGATCTCTCAGCTTGAAAGTCGAGGCAGTGCTAGGGAAAACATGGTTTCCCTGGAATGGAACTGGAGACATCTGGGGGACTCTGGGAATGGTGGCACGACCCTGGAGTTCCTCTCGCCTTTCCTGTGAGAGAGCGCCTCCTCTTGAGATGCGACGGAAATGCTGGGAATTCTTTCCAGACCACGCAAGGAAAGGATCCCTCCTCTCGAGCTAGGAGGAGGAAACAGGGCTCCTCTGGATGTGGGCGGGATCTCGTGCTTCCTCTCGAGTGGAGACGGGTATGTCGGGGAACTTCTTGAGTTGCAGCAAGGATGTGAAGGACCCTTTGAAAGTTCCAGAGGTTAGGTGTAATTAGCCTCGAGACGCCTCAGTGGAAATGGGCCTCATCTCGCCTGGAGGGGAGAACCTCCTGGATTTTCTCGAGTTGCGGCAGGTGCTCTCGACTTACGACGGGACCTCAGGGACCCGTTCTGCTGGCCTCAGGAAAGGCCAGTCCCCATGTGAGTAGCTCGGGGGCCTCTCGGGATTCCTCTCCCGTTGATGTCGGAGCCTAAGGTCTTGTGTGGAGTAGGTGCTGTAACCTGAGGATTCCTCTCCAGTGCTGACATAGATCTTGGGGGTACTTCTGGAGTCTCCCCAGGGCAGTCAGTCCTCTACTCGAGTGGGGGCATGCAACGTGCGCTTTCCTCCCGAGCTGTAGCAGCAGTGTCACGCATTCCCATTCGCGTGGATCAACGGATCTGTGGCTTTCCCTCGACGCTTTCCCAAGAGGCTTTTCCACGAGGCTTTCCACAGGGCTGTCCCACGTGCCACCGTGGTGTGAGTCGATCCTCGGCTTGAAAGTCGACGCAGTGCAGGGAAAACAGGTTTCTCTGGAATGGATTGGAGACATCTGGGGGACTCTGGGAATGGTGGCAAGACCCTGGAGTTCCTCTCGCCTTTCCGGTGGAGAGCGCCTCCTCTTGAGATGCGACGGGAACGCCGGGAATTCTTTCCCGACCACGCAGGGAAAGGATCCCTCCGCTCGAGGTATGAGGCGGAAACGGGGCTGCTCTGGATTTGGGCGGGACTCTCGTGCTTCCTCTCGAGTGGAGACGGGTATGTCGGGGAACTTCTTGAGTTGCAGCAAGGGTGTGAAGGACCCTTTGGAAGTTCGAGAGGTTAGGTGTGATTAGCCTCGACACGCCTCAGCAGAAATGGGCCTCATCTCGCCTGGAGGGGAGAACCTCCTGGATTTTCTCGAGTTGCGGCAGGTGCTCTCGACTTAAGACTGGGACCTCAGGGACCCGCTCTGGTGGCCTCAGGAAAGGCCAGTCCCCATGCAGTTGCACGGGGGCCTCTCGGGATTCCTCTCCCGTCGATGCCGGGCCCTGGGACCTTGTGTGGAGTCTGTGCCGGATCCTGAGGATTCCTCTCCAGTGCTGACATGGATCTTGGGTACCTCTGGAGTCTCCCAGGGGAGTCATTCCTCTTCGCGAGTGGGGATATGCACGTGGGTTTTCCTCCCGAGCTGTAGCAGCAGTGTCACGCTTCCCTTCGCGTGGATCATGGGATCTGTGGCTTTCCCTCGAGGCTTTCTCAGGAGACTTTCCCACGAGGCTTTCCCACAGGGCTGTCCCACATGCCACCGTGGTGTGAGTCGATCCTCAGCTTGAAAGTCGAGGCAGTGCAGGGAAAAAAGGTTTCCCTGGAATGGACTGAGACATCCAGGGGACTCTGGGAATGGGGCGTGATACTGGAAGTTACTCTCGCCTTTCCTGTGGAGAGCGCCTTCGCTTGAGATGAGACGGGAACGCTAGGAATACTTTCCCGACCACGCAGGGAAAGGATCCCTCCTCTCGAGCTAGCAGGCGGAAACGGGGCCACTCTGGATATGGGCGGGACCCTTGGGATCCTCTTGAGAAGGGACGGGTATGTCAGGGAACTTCTTGAGTTGCAGCAAGGGTGTGAAGGACCCTTTGGAAGTTCCAGAGTTTAAGTGTGATTACCCCCTTGTTGCCTCAGCGGAAATGGGCCTCATCTCGCCTGGATTGGGGAACCTCCTGGATTTTCTCGAGTTGCGGCAGGTGCTCTGGACTTACGATGGGGACCTCAGGGACCCACCCTGGTGCCCTCAGGAAAGGCCAGTCCCCATGGGAATTGCTCTGGGGCCTCTCGGGATTCCTCTCCCGTAGATTCCGGGGTCTAGACCTTGTGTGGAGTCCGTGCCGGAACCTGAGCATTCCTCTCCAGTGCTGACATGGATCTTGGGTACTTCTGGAGTCTCCCAGGGGAGTCAATCCTCGTCGCGAGTGGAGATATGCATGTGGGTTTTTCTCCCGAGCTGTAGCAGCAGTGTCAACCTTCCCTTCGCGTGGATCATGGGATCTGTGGCTTTCTCTCGAGGCTTTCTCAGGAGACTTTCCCACGAGGCTTTCCCACAGGGCTGTCCCACATGCCACCGTGGTGTGAGTTGATCCTCAGCTTGAAAGTCGAGGCAGTGTAGGGAAAAATGGTTTCTGTGGAATGGAATGAGACATCTGGGGGAGTGTGGGAACGGTGGCACGAACCTGGAGTTCCTCTCGCCTATCCAGTGGAGAGCGCCTCCTCTTGAGATGCGAAGGGAACGCCGGGAATTCTTTCCCGACCACGCAGGGAAAGGATCCCTACTCTCGAGCTAGGAGGCGGAAACGGGTCTCTGCTGGATGTGGCCGGGAATCTCGTGCTTCCTCTCGAGCGGAGACCGGTTTGTCGAGGAACTTCTTGAGTTGCAGCAAGGGTGTGAAGGACCCTTTGGAAGTTCCAGAGTTTAGGTGTGATTAGCCTCGAGACGCCTCAGCGGATATGGGCCTCATCTCGCCTGGAGGGGAGAACCTCCTGGATTTTCTCGAGTTGCGGCAGGTGCTCTCGACTTACGACGGGAACCTCAGGGACCCGCTGTGGTGGCGTCAGGAAAGGCCAGTCCCCATGCGAGTTGCTCGAGGCCCTCTCGGGATTCCTCTCCCGTCGATGCAGGGGCCTAAGATCTTGTGTGGAGTCGGTGCCGGAACCTGAGGATTCCTTTCCAGTGCTGACATGGATCTTGGGGTACTTCTGGAGTCTCCCCAGGGGAGTCAGTCCTCGTCTCGAGTGGGGGCATGTACGTGCACTTTCCTACCGAGCTGTAGCAGTAGTGTCGCACTTCCCTTCGCGTGGATCAAGGGATTTGTGGCTTTCCATCGAGGCTTTCCCACGAGGCTTTCCCACAGCGCTGTCCCACGTGCCACCGTGGTGTGAGTCCAACCTCGGCTAGAAAGTCGAGACAGTGCAGGGAAATCAAGTTTCCCTGGAATGGACTGAGACATCTGGGGGACTCTGGGAATGGTGGCACAACCCTGGAGTTCCTCTCGCCATTCCTGTGGAGAGCACCTCCTCTTGAGATGCGAAGGGAACGCCAGGAATTCTTTCCCGACCACGCAGGGAAAGGATCCCTACTCTCGAGCTAGGAGGCGGAAACGGGTCTCTGCTGGATGTGGGCGGGAGTCTCGTGCTTCCTCTCGAGCGGAGACCGGTTTGTCGAGGAACTTCTTGAGTTGCAGTAAAGGAATGAATGACCCTTTGGAAGTTCCAGATGTTAGATATGATTAGCCTCCAGACGCCTCAGTGGAAATGGGCCTCATCTCGCCTGGAGGGGAGAACCTTCTGGATTTTCTCGAGTTGCGGCAGGTGCTCTCGACTTACGACTGGGACCTCAGGGACCCGCTCTGGTGGCCTCAGGAAAGGCCAGTCCCCATGCGAGATGCTCGGGGGCCTTTCGGGATTCCTCTCCCGTCGAAGCCGGGGCCTAAGACCTTGTGTGGAATCGGTGCCGGAACCTGAGTATTCCTCTCCAGTGCTGACATGGATCTTGGGGTACTTCTGGAGTCTCCCCAGGGGAGTCAGTCCTCGTCTCGAGTGGGGGCATGCAGGTGCGCTTTCCTCCCGAGCTGTAACAGCAGTGTCGCGCTTCCCTTGGCGTGGATCAAGGGATCAGGGGCTTTCCCTCGAGGCTTTCCCATGAGGCTATCCCACGAGGCTTTCCCACAGGGCTGTCCCACGTGCCACCGTGGTGTGAGTCGATCCTCGGCTTGAAAGTCGAGGCAGTGTAGGGAAAACAGGTTTCCCTGGAATGGACTGAGACATCTGGGGGACTCTGGGAATGTGGCACGACCCTGGAGTTCCTCTCGCCTTTCCTGTGGGGAGCGCCTCCAATTGAGATGCGACGGGAAAGCCGGGAATTCTTTCCCGACCACGCAGGGAAAGGAAGCCTCCTCTCGAGCTAGGAGGCGGAAACGGGGCTCCTCTGGTTGTGGGCGGGACTCTCGTGCTTCCTCTCGAGTGGAGTCGGGTATGTCGGGGAACTTCTTGAGTTGCAGCAAGGTTGTGAAGGACCCTTTGGAAGTTCCAGAGTTTAGGTGTGATTAGCCTCAAGACGCCTCAGTGGAAATGGGCCTCATCTCGAATGGAGGGGAGAACCTCCTGGATTTTCTCGAGTTGCGGCAGGTGCTCTCGACTTACGACGGGGACATCAGGGACCCGCTCTGGTGGCCTCAGGAAAGGCCAGTCCCCTTGCGAGTTGCTCGGGGACCTCTCGGGTTTCTGCTCCCGTCGATGCTGGGGCCTAAAACCTTGTGTGGAGTCAGTGCCGGAACCTGAGGATTCCTCTGCAGTGCTGACATGGAACTTGGGGTACTTCTGGAGTCTCCCCAGGGGAGTCAGTCCTCGTCTCGAGTGGGGACATGCACGTGCGCTTTCCTTCCGAGCTGTAACAGCAGTGTCGCGCTTCCCTTGGCGTGGATCACGGGATCTGGGGCTTTCCCTCGAGGCTTTCCCACGAGGTTTTCCCACTAGGCTTTCCCACAGGGCTGTCCCACGTGCCACCTTGGTGTTCGTCGATCCTCGACTTGAAAGTCGAGGCAGTGCAGGGAAAACAGTTTCCCTGGAATGGACTGAGACTTCTGCAGGACTCTGGGAATATTGACATGACACTGGAGTTCGTCTCGACTTTCCTGTGGAGAGCGCCTCCTCTTGAGATGCGAGCGGAACGCCGGGAATTTTTTTCCGACCACGCAGGGAAAGGATCCCACCTCTCGAGCTAGGAGGCGGAAACGGGTCTCCGCTGGATGTGGGCGGGACTCTCGTGCTTCCTCTCGAGTGGAGACCGGTTTTTCGAGGAACTTCTTGAGTTGCAGTAAGGGTGTGAAGGACCCTTTGGAAGTTCCAGAGTTTAGGTGTGATTAGCCTCAGGACGCCTCAGCGGAAATGGGCCTCATCTCGCCTGGAGGGCAGAACCTCCTGGATTTTCTCGAGTTGCAGCAGGTGCTCTCGACTTACGACGGGAACCTCAGGGACCCGCTGTGGTGGCGTCAGGAAAGGCCAGTCCCCATGCGAGATGCTCGGGGGCCTCTCGGGATTCCTATCCCGTCGAAGCCGGGGCCTAAGACCTTGTGTGGAATCGGTGCCGGAACCTGAGGATTCCTCTCCAGTGCTGACATGGATCTTGGGGTACTTCTGGAGTCTCCCCAGGGGAGTCAGTCCTCGTCTCGAGTGGGGGCATGCAAGTGCGCTTTCCTCCCGAGCTGTAGCAGCAGTGTCACGCTTCCCTTCGCGTGGATCAAGGGATCAGGGGCTTTCCCTCGAGGCTTTCCCATGAGGCTTTCCCACGAGGCTTTCCCACAGGGCTGTCCCACGTGCCACCGTGGTGTGAGTCGATCCTCGGCTTGAAAGTCGAGGCAGTGTAGGGAAAACAGGTTTCCCTGGAATGGATTGAGACATCTGGGGGACTCTGGGAATGTGGCACGACCCTGGAGTTCCTCTCGCCTTTCCTGTGGAGAGCGCCTCCAATTGAGATGCGACGGGAAGGCCGGGAATTCTTTCCCGACCACGCAGGGAAAGGATCCCTCCTCTCGAGCTAGGAGGCGGAAACGGGGCTCCTCTGGTTGTGGGCGGGACTCTCGTGCTTCCTCTCGAGTGGAGTCGGGTATGTCGGGGAACTTCTTGAGTTGCAGCAAGGGTGTGAAGGACCCTTTGGAAGTTCCAGAGTTTAGGTGTGATTAGCCTCAAGACGCCTCAGTGGAAATGGGCCTCATCTCGAATGGAGGGGAGAACCTCCTGGATTTTCTCGAGTTGCGGCAGGTGCTCTCGACTTACGACGGGGACATCAGGGACCCGCTCTGGTGGCCTCAGGAAAGGCCAGTCCCCTTGCGAGTTGCTCGGGGACCTCTCGGGTTTCTGCTCCCGTCGATGCTGGGGCCTAAAACCTTGTGTGGAGTCAGTGCCGGAACCTGAGGATTCCTCTGCAGTGCTGACATGGTCCTTGGGTACTTCTGGAGTCTCCCCAAGGGAGTCAGTCCTCGTCTCGAGTGGGGACATGCACGTGTGCTTTCCTTCCGAGCTGTAGCAGCAGTGTCGCACTTCCCTTCGCGTGGATCAAGGAATCTGTGGCTTTCCCTCGAGGCTTTCCCACGAGGCTTTCCCACGAGGCTTTCCCACAGAGCTGTCCCACGTACCACTGTGGTGAGAGTCGATCCTCGGATTGAAAGTCGAGGCAGTGCAGGGAAAACAGGTTTCCCTGGAATGGACTGAGACATCTGGGGGACTCTGGGAATGGTGGCACGACCCTGGAGTTCCTCTCGCCTTTCCTGTGGAGAGCGCCTCCTCTTGATATGCCTCGGGAACGCCGGGAATTCTTTCCCGACCACGCAGGGAAATATCCCCGCTCTCGAGCTATGAGGCGGAAACGGGGCTCCTCTGGATGAGGGCGGGATTCTCGTGCTTCCTCTCCAGTGGAGACGGGTATGTTGGGGAACTTCTTGAGTTGCAGCAAGGGTGTGAAGGACCCTTTGGAAAGTCAAGAGGTTAGGTGTGATTAGCCTCGAGATGCCTCAGCGGAAATTGGCCTAATCTCGCCTGGAAGGGAGAACCTCCTGGATTTTCTCGAGGTGCGGCAGGTGCTCTCGACTTACAATTGGGACCTCAGGGACCCGCTCTGGTGGCCTCAGGAAAGGCCAGTCCCCAAGCGAGTTGCTCCGGGGCCTTTCGGGATTCCTCTCCCGTCAATGACGGGGCCTAAGATCTTTGTGGAGACCGTGCCGGAACCTGAGGATTCCTCTCCAGTGCTGACATGGTCCTGGGGTACTTCTGGAGTCTCCCCAGGGGAGTCAGTCCTCGTCTCGAGTGGGGGCATGCACGTGCGCTTTACTCCCGAGCTGTAGCAGCAGTGTCACACTTCCCTTTGCGTGGATCAAGGGATCTGTGGCTTTTTCCGAGGCTTTCCCACGAGGCTTTCCCACGAGGCTTTCACACAGGGCTGTCCACGTGCCACCGTGGTGTGAGTGGATCCTCGGCTTGAAAGTCGAGGCAGTGCAGGGAAACAGGTTTCCCTGGAATGGACTGAGAAATCTCTGGCCACTCAGGGATGGTTTCACGACCCTGGAGATCCCCTCGTGTTTCCTGTGGAGACCGGCTCCTCTTGAGATGTGACCGGAACGCCAGGAATTCTTTCCCGACAACGCAGGGAAAGGATTCCACCTCTCGATTTATCAGGCGGAAACGGGGCTTCTCTGGATGTGGGCAGGACTCTCGTGCTTCTCTCGAGTGGAGAGGGGTACGTCGGGGAACTTCTTGAGTTGCACAAGGGTGTGAAGGACCTTTGGAAGTTCCAGAGCCAGGTTGATTAGGCCTCGAGACGCCTCCGCGGAAATGGGCTTCATCTCGCCTGGAGGGGAGAACCTCCTGGATTTTCTCGAGTTGCCACAGGTGCTCTCGACTTAAGACGAGGACCTCAGGGACCTGCTCTGGTGGCCTCAGGAAAGGCCAGTCCCCATGCGAGTTGCTAGCGGGCCCTTCGGGATTCCTCTCCCGTCGATGCCGGGGCCTAAGACGTTGTGTGGAGACGGTGCCGGAACCTGAGGATTCCTCTCCAGTGCTGACATGGATCTTGGGGTACTTCTGGAGTCTCCACCGGGATTCAGTCCTCGTCTCGACTTAGGTCATGCACGTGCACTTTCCTCCCGAGCTGTAGCAGCAGTGTCATGCTTCCCTTCGCGTGGATGAAGAAATCTGAGGCTTTCCCTCGAGGCTTTCCCTCGAGGCTTTCCCTCGAGTCTTTCCCACAAGGCTGTCCCACGTGCCACCGTGGTGAGAGTCGATCCTCGGCTTGAAAGTCGAGGCAGTGCAGGGAAAAAGGTTTCCCTGAATTGGACTGAGACATCTGAGGGACTCTGGGAATGGTGGCACGACCCTGGAGTTCCTCTCGCCTTTCCTGTGGAGAGCGCCTCTTCTTGAGATGCGACGGAAACGTCGGGAATTCTTTCCGAACACGAAGGGAAAGGATCCCTCCTCTCGAGCTAGGAGGCGGAAACGGGCTCCTCTGCGATGTGGGCCGGACTCTCGTGCTTCCTTTCGAGTGGACGGGTATGTCGGGAACTTCTTGAGTTGCAGCAAGGGTGTGAAGGACCCTTTTGAAATTCCAGATGTTCGGTGTGATTAGCCTCGAGACGCCTCACTGGAAATGGGCCTCATCTCGCCTGGAAGGGGAGAACCTCCTGGATTTTCTCTAGTTGCGGCAGGTGCTCTCGACTTACGACGGGGACCTCTGGG
>NW_017191960.1:0-10528 GCF_001704415.2 Capra hircus
CCTCTGGATGTGGGCGGGACCCTCGTGCTTCCTCTTGAGTGGAGAACTGGGTCAAACTTCTTGAGTTGCAGCAAGGGTGTGAAGGACCCTTTGGAAGTTCCAGAGGTTAGGTGTGATTAGCCTCGAGACGCCTCAGCGGAAATGGGCCTCATCTCGCCTGAAGGGGAGAACCTCCTGGATTTTCTCGAGTTGTGGCAGGTGCTCTCGAGTTACAATGGAGACCTCAGGGACCCGCTCTGGTGAACTCAGGAAAGGCCAGTCCCCATGCGAGTTGCAACGGGGCCTCTCAGGATTCCTCTCCCCTCGATGCCGGGCCTAAGACCTTGTGTGGAGTCGGGACCGGAACCTGAGGATTCTTCTCCAGTGCTGACATGGATCTTGGCGTACTTCTGGAGTCTCCCAAGTGGCGTCAGTCCTCCTCTCGAGTGGGGTCATGCACGTGCGCTTTCCTCCCGAGCGGTAGCAGCAGTGTCACGCTTCCCGTCTCGTGGATCAAGGGATCTGTGGCTTTCCCTCGAGTCTTTCCCATGAGGCTTTCCCTCAGGGCTATTCCACGTGCCACCATGATGTGAGTCGATCCTCGGCGTGAAAGTCGAACCAGTGCAGGGAAAACAGGAACCTCCTTCCCCACAGTAGGTGGTACACTGTCCCCTTGGGCGGGTATCTCCAGGGCACTCGCGCTGGGGGGTTGCCCACAGAGGTGCGGGCCTCAGGCTCCACGTGAGAAAAGCCCCCAATGGCATTAGCTGCCGGTCCAGACGCTGGCCCCTCAGGTCTCTGGCCGGAGCCTTGGGCTCCAGGCAACTAAAAGCCCTTGGAGGTGGCGCTCTGGGACTGCTGTAGGGAAAGGACGCCAAGAGCCCACGGAGGAGTTGGGGAGGGGGCAGGGGGAAACAGAGGCGAGGACAGCGAGGGATCTAGGTGGAGGCACTGGAGAGAGCGTCCGGTGTCCCGGAATGCCTCGGAGGAGCCAGCGGGGGACAGTCGAGGCCCAGGGACCTGTGGAATGTGAAAAGGCGGGAAACCCCAGAGCAAGGCAGGCTGGGGAAGGGGGCGTTGGTGGCCAATTCAAAGGGACCTAGGGGCGTTTCCTGGGCGGTGAGCTCCCTTGGCACTGCTGAGGGCCCCTGATTGATCCACCCGGGGTTGATCCCAACCCCCGCTGCGAGGGAGGGCCACAAACCAAAGCCCCCGAACTGCCCGCCCACCCCAACGGGGATCTTGGCAGTCCGGGGCACAGCCGTGCCCGGGAAAAACCCACTAGCTCCACAGGACTCCGTCCAGGGTCTCTGCTTGGAAAGAGGCCAGGGGCGGCCCCCTCCATCTACCCACCCAAACCCTATTGACGTCAATGGGGGCGGAGCCGCCTACCCCTCTCCAGAGTCCTGAGCTGCTGGGTCCCCGCCCACTCGGCCAGCAGTCTGCAGCGTGCCCGTGTGCCTCTCCCACCATGGCTTTGTCCGGCTCCTCCAGCACCTCAAGCGGTACGTTTGCCCTCGGTCCCTGGGGTCGGATCACGTCTCAGGGGATTTGCGGGGGGCCCGGGCAAGGGCTCTCGGCCAATGTGTCGACCCCCCCCTCCCACCCGAGAACGGCGGGGACCCATCGGCCGGCCCGGGGTTCCGAGGCGTCAGGTGTGCCCAAAGTCGGAGGGCGTGGCATCGTTCGTTCATCTTGCTCCTTTGGCACACACATGGCTTCTCCGTTCTCTTTTCTGGGAAGACAGTGTTGTTTCAGGGGGCGTGCTGCGGGGGGCGGGGGGCGGGGTTGGGGGGTGGTGGGAGTGGGTGCTGTGCTGGGATGAGGCCCTTTATCCTCACATCTTCCTGTGGGAATGGGAGTCGGGGAGCTCTGTGGCCTTGCTGCCTTCAGTGGCTTCCTCTGCACAGGGACCTAGTGGCTTCTGCCTTCTGTCAGGCGTTACGGGGTTTGGGCTTCGCTTTGGCGGCCTTGGCCTTTGCCTTGGCCTGGGCCTTGGCCTTGCCCTTGGCGTTGCCCTTGCCCTTGCCTTGGCCGTGGGCTTGGCCTTGCCCTGCCCTTGAACTTGAACTTGAACTTCACCTTGACCTTGACCTTGAACATGAACTTGACCTTGACCTTGAACTTGAACTTGACCGTGAACTTGACCTTGACCTTGAACTTGACCTTGACTTGACTTGATTGATCTTGACCTTGAACTTGAACATGACCGTGAACTTGAACTTGACCTTGAACTTGACCTTGAACTTGAACTTGACCGTGAATTTGAATTTGACCTTGACCTTGACTTTGAACTTGAACCTGAACTAGACCGTGAACTTGAACTTGAACGTGAACGTGAACTTGACCTTGAACTTGAACTTGAACTGAACTTGACCTTGAACTTGAACTTGACTTTGAACTTGAACTTGACCTTGAACTTGAACTTGACTTGACCTTGAACTTGAACTTGACCTTGAACTTGAACTTGACCGTGAATTTGAATTTGACCTTGACCTTGACTTTGAACTTGAACCTGAACTTGACCGTGAACTTGAACTTGAACTGAACGTGAACTTGAACTTGACTTGAACTTGAACTTGAACTTGAACTTGACTTGACTTGACTTGAACTTGACCTTGACTTGAACTTGACCTTGACCTTGAACTTGAACTTGACCTTGACCTTGAACTTGAACTTGAACTTGAACTTGACCTTGACCTTGAACTTGAACTTGAACTTGAACTTGACCTTGAACTTGAAACTTGAACTTGACTTGAACTTGAACTTGAACTTGAACTTGAACTGAACTTGACCTGAACTTGAACTTGAACTTGACCCCTTGAACTTGACCTTGACCTTGACTTGACCTTTTTGAACATGGACTTGACCTTGTCCTTGACCAACAACGGGAGACCTCGAGATTTGCTCAGAGCACCGGAGGTCCAGAGGCAGGGCCCTGTATCTCCCCTTCCCTTTGTGATCATTGCAAAGACATTCCTAGCTGATAGCGGGAGTGCCCATGAAGAAGCAAGCAGTGGGTGTGTGTTTGACACGTCTGTGTGCCTTCCTGGCCTCACTCCACAAGGGGCCTTTCCTCTCGAAGTAGGCCCCATGTCCCCTTGGGGAGGGTGTCATGCCTCTTTTCTCCTCACTGTCAAAGGGTGGAGCCAAGCTCGCTCTGTCAGAGGTACAAAAACAGCAATTGAATGGATTTTCAAGCTCTTGCTAGGCTGCACCCTTTCAGGGCCCACTTTACTGAAACAGGTGCTCTGTGGCCCCTGGTTGGGTATGCAGGTTCACAAACAGGGTGAGATCCTGTCCAAGCCAAGAATTTTCCTGAAAGACCTAGGCTCACTAGAGCTCTCCTCCAGAGCAAAGGGGATAGAGGAGATGTATGGAGGAGTCTTTGCCTTTCCCTGTGAGTGTGGGGCTACTCCCTACGGCCCCAAGCTCAGGGATAACTGCCTCTAAGAAAGGAATGGCAAGAAGCGCTATTCTTGGAGGTTGGGACAGGGAGTTCACAGCATGTGGGGAAAGAAAGGCTTCTTCGGGGAAGAAGAGGCAACCACCAGGCGTGTGTTTGCAAGCCTCTATTTGGAAGGAACAGGTTTGCTTATACAACTCAAGATCTCCAGATCTGCTCAGAGGACTGAAGTTCCAGAGACAGGGCCATGTATCTCCCCTTCCCTTTGAGATCCTTGCAAAGACATTCCTAGCAGATCGTGGGAGTGCCCATGAAGAAGCAAGCAGCGGGAGTGTGCTTGACATCACTGGCTGCCTACCTGGGCTCAGCTCCTCAAGGGGCCTTTCTCTCCTGGTAGGCCCTATGCCCCCCTTTGGAGAGGGTGGTGCCCTCTTCCCTCCACACTGCCAAAGGGTGGAGGTGGAGCAAACTCGTTCTCTCCGAGGTAAAGAAAGACAAATTGGATGGATTTTTAAGCTCTTTCTATGCTGCACCCCCTACAGGACCCACTCGAGCAAAACAGGTGCCCTGTGGCCCCTAGGTCGGGTATGCAGGTTCACACACCGGGTGGGATCCCGTCAAAGCCAAGAATTTTCCTGACAGACCTAGGCTCACTAGAGCTCTCCTCCAGAGGAAAGGGGACAGAAAAGACGTGTGTGTGGAGGTGGCTCTGCCTTTCCAGGTCCCAATCTCAGGGATAACTGCCCCTAAGAAAGGAACTGCTGCTGCTGCTGCTGCTAAGTTGCTTCAGTCGTGTTCGACTCTGTGCGACGCCATAGACGGTAGCCCACTAGGCTCCCCCGTCCCTGGGATTCTCCAGGCAAGAACAGTAAGTGGGTTGCCATTGCCTTCTCCAATGCATGAAAGTGAAAATGAAAGTGCAGTCGCTCAGTCGTGTCCGACCTCAGCGACCCACGGACTGCAGCCTACCAGGCTTCTCCGTCCATAGGATTTTCTGAAAGGAACTGCAAGAAGCGCTTTTCCAGGAGGCTGGGAAAGGGTGTTCGCAGGATGTGGGGAAAGAGAGCCTCCTTCGGGGAAGAATAGGCGGCCACTTGTTTTGTGTTGCAAACCTCTATTTGGAAGGAACAGGTTAGCTTATACAAAGGGAGACCTCCAGATCTGCTCAGAGGACCAAAGTTGCAGAGGCAGGTCGGTGTATTTTCCCTTCACTTTGCGATCCTTGCAAAGACATTCCTTGCTGATAGATGATTCAGCAAGGGCCTTTGAGACTGTTGTTTTTTTCCTAGGTTCAAAGATTCCTTCAGTTCCTAATATAGATATCCTAGAAATTATGTGACATCCGTGAATATCTGATATGTCCTGGTCAAATGCTGTCACTTATAATTCCAGTTATCATATTAAAGCATTTCAAGTCGCAGCAGTGACCAGATTACATTGTCAATTTCTATTTAATCAGGTTTTAACCCATGTCCTCTATGGTTTCACACTGATGCCTTTGCAGAAATACTGCTACTTCAAGATATATGGAATATACTTTTTTTAAGCTTACCGATAATTTGTTTGTTTGTTTGTTTGTCTTCTGGTAAGCTGGCACCAGATGGAATTTAGTCTCCTCTCTAGGTTAAGAGAGCAAAGTTTTCTTAGAATGCAATTTTTGATAACAGACTATGAGTTTCTTTACCTTTCATTGATTTATAATTGTTTTCATCATCTGTTTTTTTACTTCGGTAAAGTAAATAAGCCTTATTTAAGATTTTGGTACATGTAGGATGGACTAAGCTTTCCCCACTCTTGCAAGTTCCCTTAACCCTTCAGATTCTTCTCGTGGGACCAAGATCTCACTTTCCTCCAGAGGGACAATCCAAGCTTTTTATTAGTTGATCTGCCCCTGACATCAGAGTCAATTTGAGCACGAGTTGGCCTATAATTTAGGCATGAAACTATGACTACATAAAGAAAAGGTGACTTTATGATTCAGGGATGGCCATGATATGCCTTGCACTTCAGAGAAAATGGGTTAAAATGATTTTTTTTCTTCAAAACTGCACAGCCAGTTCTTTCAGCATATGCAATTGAAAACATCTAGTCATTAGGTCAGTTTTCATTCCAATCCCAAAGAAAGGCAATGACAAAGAATATTCAAGCTGCTGCACAATTGCACTCATCTCACACACTAGTAAAGTAATGCTCAAAATTCTCCAAGTTCACATGAACTGTGAACTTCCAAATGTTCAAGAGGGATTTAAAACATGCAGAGAAACCAGAGATCAAACTGCCAACATCCACTGGATCATTCAAAAAGCAAGAGAGTTCCAGAAAAAAAAAATCTCTTTCTGCTTTATTGACTATGCAAAGCCTTTGACTGTGTGGATCACAATAAACTGGGAAAAATTCTGAAAGAGATGGGAATACCAGACCACCTGACTTGTCTCTTGAGAAACCTGTATGCAGGTCAGGAAGAAACAGTTCGAACTGGACATGGAACAACAGACTGGTTCTAAATAGGAAAAGGAATATGTCAAGGCAGTGTATTGTCACCCTGCTTATTTAACTTATATGCAGAGTACATCATGAGAAACACTGGGCTGGAGGAAGCACACGCTGGAATCCAGATTGCTGGGAGAAATATCAAGAATCTCAGATATGCAGATGACACCACCCTTATGGCAGAAAGTGAAGAAGAACTAAAGAGTCTCCTGATGAAAGTGAAAGAGGAGAGTGAAAAAGTTAGCTTAAAGCTCAGCATTCAGAAAACTAAAATCATTGCATCCAGTCTCATCACTTCATGGCAAATAGATGGGAAAACATTGGAAACAGCAGCAGACTATTTTGGGGGCTTGGAAATCACTGCAGGTGATGTCTGCCTCCATGAACTTAAAACGTATTTATGACTTGGAAGAAAAGTGATGACCAAACTAGACAGCATATTAAAAAGCCGAGACGTTGCTTTGCCAACAAAGATCCATCCAGTCAAGGCTATGGTTTTTCCATATGTCATGGATGGATATGAAAGATGTACTATAAAGAAAGTGACAGCTGAAAATTGGATGCTTTTGAACTGTGGTGTTGGAGAAGATGCTTGTAGGTCGCTTAGACTACAAGGAGACGCAACCACTCCATCCTAAAGGAAATCAGGTCTGAATATACATTGGAAGGACTAATACTGAACCTGAAACGTCCAATACTTTGGCCACTTGATGTGAAGAGCTGACTCACTTGGAAGTTGCTTTGATTTGCCTGTGAGTGTGGGAGCCCTCCCTGGGCAAAGGGCCTCAGGGGTCATTGCCACTGAATCACGACCTCCAAGCAAGCGCATTCCAGCTGTGTGACATTCAGGAAGCAGGAGACTGGGAAAACTATCTTCCTTAGAGGAAGGAAAGTCATCCACAGAGAGTGTGTTTTCAGGCCTCTCTTTGCAGCAAGTGTTTTGCTTCTCAGACATCAGAGCTGCAGGCTTGCTCTGAGGGCCTCAATTGCAGAGTCAGGGCTGTGTGTCTCACTGCACTTTCCAAGCATTGCAGACACATTCCTAGGTTGGAGCAGTGCTTCCCATGAGAAAGAAGCCTCGGGAGTGTGTCTGAGCGGGCTGAGTGCCATGCTAGGGTCACCTAGTCGAGGGCACCTTGCACATCCAATGGGCCCCAGGCGAGTAGCTATGGACCGGCCCTTCGGTTGAGACATCCCAAAGCAGGGAACAAAGCTAGCTCTGTCAGAAGGAGGAAAACAGCAATGGGATGGATTTTCAAGCAGTTGCTAAGTCACACCACGTTAGGGCTCCCCGGGAAAGAAATGCGAATTTTGGCCTCTAGGCCCAGTATCCAGATGTGTGCACAGGATATTTTCCCCACAGGATTCAAGAATGTTCCAGACAGACCTAAGCTCACTAGCTCTCTCCTGCAGAGGAAATGAAATATTGTTGCTGAACCACGAAAAGATGCTGGGATTCTTGGCTTATGGAGGAGAAGAATTCAATCCAGGGCCCAAGACGAGGCTTGATTGCTCAGAGCTTTTGTGCAATAGAGTTTTATTAAAGGAGTAAAGGAGATAGAGAAAGCTTCTGACAGAGACATCACAAGGGGCAGAAAGCGTACCCCCTTGCTAGTGTTAGTAATGGAGTTATATACTCTCCAATAAGTTATGACAACGAACAAAAGAATGTCTGGAGGTTGTAAAGACTCACTAGACCTACTCCCATAATTGACATTTTAAGATAACAGGATTAGCCAGAAGGTTTTTTCCAGAGACCGTCCTCAAGAAGGATGCATGATTGTTATATAATCCTAAGGAATGTAGAGGGAAAAACAGTTTGTCCTTCCTTCCTCCTTGAGAATTCTAGACCCCTCTCTCCTTGGGGACCCTTGAACTTCTTATAAACCTGCCTTGGCAATGACTCTCTCAGAAACATGATTGAACAGCCGTTTGGAGCTTCCTTTGACTTTCCCTGGGAGGGAGGGAGCCCTCCCTGAGCACAGGGCCTCAGGGGCCATGGCCAATGAAAAATAATCTCCCAGCAAGTGCTTTTCAGCCCTGTGTGACTCTCAGCCCACAGGAGGCTGAGAAAACTCTCTTCCTTGGAGGAAGGAAAGGCAGCCCAAGAGTGTGTTTTCAGGCCTGTATCTTGCAGCAAGTGTTTGGCTTGTTAGACAGAAGACCTGCAGGCCTGTTCCAACAGACTCAATGCCAGAATCAGGGCCTTGTGTCTCCCTGCAGTTTCCTGGCCTTGCAAACACATTCCTAGGTGAGAGCAGTCCTGCCCATGGGGAAGCAGGCTGCGGGAGTGTGTCTGAGGGGCCAGGTGTCATGCTGGGGTCACCTGGTCGAGGGCACCTTGCACCTCCATGGACCCCAGCAGGAGTGCAGCCACCGCAGCCTGCTTCCCCATGGGCAGGACTGCTCTCACCTAGGAATGTGTTTGCAAGGCCAGGAAACTGCAGGGAGACACAAGGCCCTGATTCTGGCATTGAGTCTGTTGGAACAGGCCTGCAGGTCTTCTGTCTAACAAGCCAAACACTTGCTGCAAGATACAGGCCTGAAAACACACTCTTGGGCTGCCTTTCCTTCCTCCAAGGAAGAGAGTTTTCTCAGCCTCCTGTGGGCTGAGAGTCACACAGGGCTGAAAAGCACTTGCTGGGAGATTATTTTTCATTGGCCATGGCCCCTGAGGCCCTGTGCTCAGGGAGGGCTCCCTCCCTCCCAGGGAAAGTCAAAGGAAGCTCCAAACGGCTGTTCAATCATGTTTCTGAGAGAGTCATTGCCAAGGCAGGTTTATAAGAAGTTCAAGGGTCCCCAAGGAGAGAGGGGTCTAGAATTCTCAAGGAGGAAGGAAGGACAAACTGTTTTTCCCTCTACATTCCTTAGGATTATATAACAATCATGCATCCTTCTTGAGGACGGTCTCTGGAAAAAACCTTCTGGCTAATCCTGTTATCTTAAAATGTCAATTATGGGAGTAGGTCTAGTGAGTCTTTACAACCTCCAGACATTCTTTTGTTCGTTGTCATAACTTATTGGAGAGTATATAACTCCATTACTAACACTAGCAAGGGGGTACGCTTTCTGCCCCTTGTGATGTCTCTGTCAGAAGCTTTCTCTATCTCCTTTCTCCTTTAATAAAACTCTATTGCACAAAAGCTCTGAGCAATCAAGCCTCGTCTTGGGCCCTGGATTGAATTCTTCTCCTCCATAAGCCAAGAATCCCAGCATCTTTTCGTGGTTCAGCAACAATATTTCATTTCCTCTGCAGGAGAGAGCTAGTGAGCTTAGGTCTGTCTGGAACATTCTTGAATCCTGTGGGGAAAATATCCTGTGCACACATCTGGATACTGGGCCTAGAGGCCAAAATTCGCATTTCTTTCCCGGGGAGCCCTAACGTGGTGTGACTTAGCAACTGCTTGAAAATCCATCCCATTGCTGTTTTCCTCCTTCTGACAGAGCTAGCTTTGTTCCCTGCTTTGGGATGTCTCAACCGAAGGGCCGGTCCATAGCTACTCGCCTGGGGCCCATTGGATGTGCAAGGTGCCCTCGACTAGGTGACCCTAGCATGGCACTCAGCCCGCTCAGACACACTCCCGAGGCTTCTTTCTCATGGGAAGCACTGCTCCAACCTAGGAATGTGTCTGCAATGCTTGGAAAGTGCAGTGAGACACACAGCCCTGACTCTGCAATTGAGGCCCTCAGAGCAAGCCTGCAGCTCTGATGTCTGAGAAGCAAAACACTTGCTGCAAAGAGAGGCCTGAAAACACACTCTCTGTGGATGACTTTCCTTCCTCTAAGGAAGATAGTTTTCCCAGTCTCCTGCTTCCTGAATGTCACACAGCTGGAATGCGCTTGCTTGGAGGTCGTGATTCAGTGGCAATGACCCCTGAGGCCCTTTGCCCAGGGAGGGCTCCCACACTCACAGGCAAATCAAAGCAACTTCCAAGTGAGTCAGCTCTTCACATCAAGTGGCCAAAGTATTGGAGTTTCAGGTTCAGTATTAGTCCTTCCAATGTATATTCAGACCTGATTTCCTTTAGGATGGAGTGGTTGCGTCTCCTTGTAGTCTAAGCGACCTACAAGCATCTTCTCCAACACCACAGTTCAAAAGCATCCAATTTTCAGCTGTCACTTTCTTTATAGTACATCTTTCATATCCATCCATGACATATGGAAAAACCATAGCCTTGACTGGATGGATCTTTGTTGGCAAAGCAACGTCTCGGCTTTTTAATATGCTGTCTAGTTTGGTCATCACTTTTCTTCCAAGTCATAAATACGTTTTAAGTTCATGGAGGCAGACATCACCTGCAGTGATTTCCAAGCCCCCAAAATAGTCTGCTGCTGTTTCCAATGTTTTCCCATCTATTTGCCATGAAGTGATGAGACTGGATGCAATGATTTTAGTTTTCTGAATGCTGAGCTTTAAGCTAACTTTTTCACTCTCCTCTTTCACTTTCATCAGGAGACTCTTTAGTTCTTCTTCACTTTCTGCCATAAGGGTGGTGTCATCTGCATATCTGAGATTCTTGATATTTCTCCCAGCAATCTGGATTCCAGCGTGTGCTTCCTCCAGCCCAGTGTTTCTCATGATGTACTCTGCATATAAGTTAAATAACAGGGTGACAATACACTGCCTTGACATATTCCTTTTCCTATTTAGAC
>NW_017191961.1:0-10527 GCF_001704415.2 Capra hircus
CGCAAAGGATCCCTCCTCTCGAGCTAGGAGGTGGAAACGGGGCTCCTCTGGATGTGGTCGGGACTCTCGTGCTTCCTCTCGAGTGGAGACGGGTATGTCAGGGAACTTCTTGAGTTGCAGCAAAGGTGTGAAGGATCCTTTGGAAGTTCCAGAGGTCAGGTGTGATTAGCCTCAGGACGCCTCAGCGGAAATGGGCCTCATCTCGCCTGGAGGGCAGAACCTCTTGGATTTTCTCGAGTTGTGTCAGGTGCACTCGACTTACGACGGGGACCTCAGGGACCCGCTCTGGTGGCATCAGTAAAGGACATGTTCCCTTGCGAGTTACTCGGGGCCGTCTCGGGATTCCTCTCCCGTCGATGCCGGGGCCTAAGACCTTGTGTGGAGTCGGTGCCAGGACCTGAGGATTCCTCTCCCAGTGCTGACATGGATCTTGGGGTACTTCTGGAATCTCCCCAGGGAAGTCAATCCTCGTCTCGAGTTGGGGTCATGCACGTGCCCTTTCCTCCCGAGCTGTAGCAGCAATGTCACGCTTCCCTTCGCGTGGAACAAGGGATCTGGGCATTCCCTCGAGGCTTTCCCAAAGGCTTTCCCCCTGAGGCTTTCCCACAGGGCTGTCCCACGTGCCACAGTGGTGTGAGTCGATCCTGGGCTTGAAAGTCGAGGCAGTGCAGGGAAAACAGGTTTCCCTGGAATGGACTGAGACATCTGGGGACTCTGGCAATGGTGGCACGAACCTGGAGTTCCTCTCACTTTTCCTCTGGAGAGCGCCTCCTCTTGAGATGCGACGAGGAACGCCGCGAATTCTTTCCCCACCACGCAGGGAAATGATCAAACCTCTCGAGCTAGGAGGCGGAAACGTGGCTCCTCTTGGATGTGGGCGGGACTTCCTGCTTCCTCTCGAGTGGAGACGGGTATGTCGGGGAACTTCTTGAGCTGCAGCTAGGGCTGTGAAGGACCCTTTGGAAGTTCCAGAGGTAAAGTGTGATTAGCCTCGAGATACCTCAGCAGAAATGGGCCTCATGTCGCCTGGAGGGGAGAACCTCCTGGATTTTCTCGAGTTGCGGCAGGTGCTCTCGACTTACGACTGGGACCTCAGGGACCCGCTCTGGTGGCGTCAGGAAAGGCCAGTCCCCATGCGAGTTGCTCGGGGGCCTCTCGGGATTCCTCTCCCGTCGTGCCGGGGCCTAAGACCTTGTGTGGAGTCAGTGCCGGGATCTGAGGATTCCTCTCCAGTGCCGACATGGATCTTCGGGGACTTCTGGAGTCTCCCCAGAGGCGTAAGTCCTCGTCTCGAGTGGGGGAATGCACGTTCGCTTTCCTCCCGAGCTGTAGCAGCAGTGTCACGCTTCCCTTTTCGTGGATCAAGGGATCTGTGGCTTTCCCTCTAGACTTTCCCATGAGGCTTTCCCACGAGGCTTTCCCACAGGGCTTTCCCACGTGCCACGGTCGTGTGAGTCGATCCTCGGCTTTAAAGTCGAGGCAGTGAAGGGAAAACAGTTTTCCCTGGAATGGACTGAGACATCTGGGGTACTCAGGGAATGGTGGCACGACCCTGCGAGTTCCTCTCGCCTTTCCTGTGGAGAGCGCCTCCACTTGAGATGCGACGGGAACGCCGGGAATTCTTTCCCGACCATGCAGGGAAAGGATCCCTCCTCTCGAGCTAGGAGGCGGAAACGGGGCTCCTCTGGATGTGGGCGGGACACTCGTGCTTCCTCTCGAGTGGAGTCGGGTATGTCGGGGAACTTCTTGAGTTGCAGCAAGGGTGTGAAGGACCCTTTGGAAGTTCCAGAGGTTAGGTGTGATTAGCCTCGAGACGCCTCAGCGGAAATGGGCCTCATCTCGCCTGGACGGGAGAACCTCCTGGATTTTCTCGAGTTGCGGCAGGTGCTCTCGACTTACGACGGGGACCTCAGCGACCCGCTCTGGTTGCCTCAGGAAAGGCCAGTCCCCTTTCGAGTTGCTCGGGGCCTCTCGGGGGCCTCTCGGGTTTCTTCTCCCGTGGATGCTGGGGCCTAAAACCTTGTGTGGAGTCAGTGCCGGAACCTGAGGATTTCTCTCCAGTGCTGACATGGATCTTGGGGTACTTCTGAAGTCTCCCCAGGGGAGTCAGTCCTCGTCTCGAGGGGGGCATGCACGTGCGCTTTCCTCCCGAGCTGTAGCAGCAGTGTCACGTTTCCCTTCGCGTGGATCAAGGGATCAGTGGCTTTCCCTCGAGGCTTTCCCACGAGCCTTTCCCACGTGGCTTTCCCACAGGGCTGTCCCACGTGCCACCGTGGTGTGAGTCGATCCTCGGCTTGAAAGTCGAGGCAGTGCAGGGAAAACAGGTTTCCCTGGAATGGACTGAGACATCTGGGGGACTCTGGGAATGTGGCACGACCCTGGAGTTCCTCTCGCCTTTCCTGTGGAGAGCGCCTCCACTTGAGATGCGACGGGAACTCCGGGAATTCTTTCCCGACCACGCAGGGAAAGGATACCTCCTCTCGAGCTCGGAGGCGGAAACGGGGCTCCTCTGGATGTGGGCGGGACTCTCGTGCTTCCTCTCGAGTGGAGACGGGTATGTCGGGGAATTTCTTGAGTTGCAGCAAGGGTGTGAAGGACCCTTTGGAAGTTCCAGAGTATAGGTGTGATTAGCCTCGAGACGCCTCAGCGGAAATGGCTCTCAACTCGCCTGGAGGGGAGAACCTCCTGGATTTTCTCGAGTTGTGGCAGGTGCTCTTGACTTACGACAGGGACCTCAGGGACCCGCTCTGGTCGCCTCATCAAAGGCCAGTCCCCTTGCGAGTTGCTCGGGAGCCTCGCGGGATTCCTCTCCCGTCGATGCCAGGGCCTAAGACCTTGTGTGGAGTCGGTTCCGAAACCTGAGGATTCCTCTCCAGCGCTGACATGGATCTTGGGGTACTTCTGCAGTCTCCCCAGGGGAGTCAGTCCGAGTCTCAAGTGGGGGCATGCACGTGCTCTTTCCTCCCGAGCTGTAGCAGCAGTGTCACGCTAACCTTCGCGTGGATCAAGGGATCTGTGGCTTTCCCTCGAGGCTTTCCAGGAGGTTTTCCCATGAGGCTTTCCCACAGGGCTGTCCCACGTGCCACCGTGGTGTGTCGATCCTCGGCTTGAAAACGAAGCAGTGCAGGGAAACAGGTTTCCCTGGAATGGACTGAGACATCTGGAGGACTCTGGTAATGGTGGCACGACCCTGGAGTTCCGCTTGCCTTACTTGTGGAGAGTGCCGCCTCTTGAGATGCGAGGCGAATGCCGGAAATTTTTTCACGAGCACACAGGGAATGGATCCTTCCCCTCGAGCTAGGAGGCAGAAGGGGGCTCCTCTGGATGTGGGCGGGACTCTCGTGCTTCCTCTTGGGTGGAGACGGGTATGTCGGGGAATTTCTTGAGTTGCAGCAAGGGTGTGAAGGACCCTTTGGAAGTTCCAGAGTTTAGGTGTGATTAGCCTCGAGACGCCTCAGCGGAAATGGCTCTCATCTCGCCTGGAGGGGAGAACCTCCTGGATTTTCTCGAGATGCGGCGGGTGCTCTTGACTTACGACAGGGACCTCAGGGACCCGCTCTGGTGGCCTCAGGAAAGGCCAGTCCCCATGCGAGTTGCTCAGGGGCCTCTCGGGATTCCTCTCCCGTCGATGCCGGGGCCTAGGACTTTGTGTTGAGTCGGTGCCGGAACCTAAGGATTCTTCTCCAGTGCTGACATGGATCTTGGGGTACGTCTGGAGTCTCCCCAGTGGAGTCAGTCCTCGTCTCGAGTGGGGCGATGCACGTGCGCTTTCCTCCCGAGCTGTAGTAGCAGTGTCAAGCTTCCCTTCGCGTGGATCAAGGGATCTGTGGCTTTCCCTCGAGGCTTTCCCACAAGGCTTTCCCACGAGGCTTCCCCACAGGGCTGTCTCACGTGCCACCGTGGTGTGAGTTGATCCTCGACTTGAAAGTCGAAGCAGTGCAGGGAAAACAGGTTTCCCTGGAATAGACTGAGAAATCTGGGGGACTCTGGGAATGGGGCCTGATCCTGGAGTTCCTCTCGCCTTCCTGTGGAGAGCGCCTCCTCTTGAGATGCGACAGGAACGCTAGGAATTCTTTCCCGACCACGCAGGGAAAGGATCCCTCCTCTCGAGCTAGGCAGGCGGAAACGGGGCCACTCTGGAAGTGGGCGGGACTCTCGTGTTCCTCTTGAGTGGAGACGGGTATGTCGGGGAACTTCTTGAGTTGCAGCAAGGGTGTGAAGGACCCTTAGGAAATTCCAGAGTTTAGTGTGATTACCCCCATTTGCCTAAGCAGAAATGGGCCTCATCTCGCTTGGAGGGTAGAACCTCCTGGATTTTCTCGAGTTGCGGCAGGTGCTCTCGACTTACGATGGGGACCTCAGGGACCCGCTCTGGTGGCCTCAGGACAGGCCAGTCCCCATGCGAGTTGCTCGGGGGCCTCTCGGGTTTCCTCCCCCGTCGATGCCGGGGCCTAGGACCTTGTGTTGAGTCGGTGCCGGAACCTGAGGATTCTTCTCCAGTGCTGACAAGGATCTTGGGGTACGTCTGGAGTCTCCCCAGTGGAGTCAGTCCTTGTCTCGAGTGGGTCGATGCACGTGCGCTTTCCTCCCGAGCTGTAGTAGCAGTGTCAAGCTTCCCTTCGCGTGGATCAAGGGATCTGTGGCTTTCCCTCGAGGCTTTCCCACAAGGCTTTCCCACGAGGCTTCCCCACAGGGCTGTCTCACGTGCCACCGTGGTGTGAGTTGATCCTCGACTTGAAAGTCGAAGCAGTGCAGGGAAAACAGGTTTCCCTGGAATAGACTGAGAAATCTGGGGGACTCTGGGAATGGGGCCTGATCCTGGAGTTCCTCTCGCCTTCCTGTGGAGAGCGCCTCCTCTTGAGATGCGACAGGAACGCTTGGAATTCTTTCCCGACCACGCAGGGAAAGGATCCCTCCTCTCGAGCTAGCAGGCGGAAACGGGGCCACTCTGGAAGTGGGCGGGACTCTCGTGTTCCTCTTGAGTGGAGACGGGTATGTCGGGGAACTTCTTGAGTTGCAGCAAGGGTGTGAATACCCTTAGGAAATTCCAGAGTTTAGTGTGATTACCCCCTATTTGCCTAAGCAGAAATGGGCCTCATCTCGCTTGGAGGGTAGAACCTCCTGGATTTTCTCGAGTTGCGGCAGGTGCTCTCGACTTACGATGGGGACCTCAGGGACCCGCTCTGGTGGCCTCAGGACAGGCCAGTCCCCATGCGAGTTGCTCGGGGGCCTCTCGGGTTTCCTCCCCCGTCGATGCCGGGGCCTAGGACCTTGTGTTGAGTCGGTGCCGGAACCTGAGGATTCTTCTCCAGTGCTGACATGGATCTTGGGGTACTTCTGGAGTCTCCCCAGGGGAGTCAGTCCTTGTCTCGAGTGGGTCGATGCACGTGCGCTTTCCTCCCGAGCTGTAGTAGCAGTGTCAAGGTTCCCTTCGCGTGGATCAAGGGATCTGTGGCTTTCCCAAGAGGCTTTTCCACGAGGCTTTCCCTCAGGGCTGTCCCACGTGCCACCGTGGTGTGAGTCGATCCTCGGCTTGAAAGTCGAGGCAGTGCAGGGAAAAAAGGTTTCCCTGGAATGGACTGAGACATCCAGGGGACTCTGGGAATGGTGGCACGACCCTGGAGTTCCTCTCGCCTTTCCTGTGGAGAGCGCCTCCTCTTGAGATGTGACGGGAACACCGGGTATTCTATCCCGACCACGCAGGGAAAGGATCCCACCTCTCGAGCTAGGACGCGGAAACAGGGCTCCTCTGGGTGTGGGTGGGATTCTCGTGCTTCCTGTCGAGTGGCGACGGGCATGTCGGGGAACTTCTTGAGTTGCAGCAAGGGTGTGAAGGACCCTTTGGAAGTTCCAGAGGTAAGGTGTGATTAGCCTCGAGAAACCTCAGCGGAAATGAGACTCTTCTCGCCTGGAAGGGAGAACCTCCTGGATTTTCTCGAGTTGCGGCAGGTGCTCTCGACTTACGACTGGGACCTCAGGGACCCACTCTGGTGGCCTCAGGAAAGGCCAGTCCCATTGCGAGTTGCTCGGGGGCCTCTAGGGATTTCTCTCCCTTCGATGCTTGGGCCTAAGGACTTGTGTGGAGTCAGTGTCGCAACCTGAGGATTCCTCTACAGTGCCGGCATGGATCTTGGGGTACTTCTGGAGTCTCCCCAGGGGAGTCAGTCCTCGTCTCGAGTTGGGGCATGCACGTGCGATTTCCTCCCGAGCTGAAGTAGCAGTGTCACGCTTACCTTCGCGTGGATCAAGGGATCTGTGTCTTTCCCTAGAGGCTTTCCCACGAGGCTTTCCCACGAGGCTTTCCCACAGGGCGGTCCCACGTGCCACCGAGGTGTGCGTCGATCCTCGGCTTGAAAGTCGAGGCAGTGCAGGGAAAACAGTTTTCCCTGGAATGGACTGAGACATCTGGGGGACTCTGGGAATGGCGGCACGACACTGGAGTTCCTCTCGCCATTCCTGTGGAGAGCGCCTCCTCTTGAGATGTGACGGGAACGCCGGGAATTCTTTCCCGACCATGCAGGGAAAGGATCCCTCCTCTCGGGCTAGGAGGTGGAAACGGGCCTCCTCTGGATGTGGGCGGGACTCTCGTGCTTCCTCTCGAGTGGAGACGTGTATGTCGGGGAACTTCTTGAGTTGCAGCAAGGGTGTGAAGGACCCTTTGGAAGTTCCAGATGTTAGGTGTGATTAGCCTCGAGACGCCTCAGCGGAAATGGGCCTCATCTCGCCTGGATGGGAGAACCTCCTGGATTTTCTCGATTTGCGGCAGGTGCTCTCGACTTACGACGGGGACCTCAGGGACCCGTTCTGGCGGCCTCAGGAAAGGCCAGTCCCCATGTGAGTTGCTCGGGGGCCTCTCGGGATTCCTCTCCCGTTGATGCCGGGGCCTAAGATCTTGTGTGGAGTCGGTTCTGTAACCTGAGGATTCCTCTCCAGTGCTGACATTGATCTTGGTGTACTTCTGGAGTCTCCCCAGTGCAGTCAGTCCTCTACTCGAGTGGGGGCATGCACGTGCGCTTTCCTCCCGAGCTGTAGCAGCAGTGTCACGCTTCCCTTCGCGTGGATCAACGGATCTGTGGCTTTCCTTCGAGGCTTTCCCAAGAGGCTTTTCCACGAGGCTTTCCCACAGGGTTGTCCCACGTGCCACCGTGGTGTGAGTCGATCCTCGGCTTGAAAGTCGAGGCAGTGCATGGAAAACAGGTTTCCCTGGAATGGACTGAGACATCCAGGGGACTCTGGGAATGGTGGCACGACCCTGGAGTTCCTCTCGCCTTTCCTGAGGAGAGCGCCTTCTCTTGAGATGTGACGGGAACACCGGGTATTCTATCCCGATCACGCAGGGAAAGGATCCCTCCTCTCGAGCTAGGAGGCGGAAACGGGGCTCCTCTGGATGTGGGCGGGACTCTCGTGCTTCCTCTCGAGTGGAGAAGGGTATGTGAGGGAACTTGTTGAGTTGCTGCAAGGGTGTGAAGGACCCTTTGGAAGTTCCAGATGTTAGGTGTGATTAGCCTCGAGACGCCTCAGGGGAAATGGGCCTCATCTCGCCTGGAGGGGAGATCCTCCTGGATTTTCTCGTGTTGTGGCAGGTGCTCTCGACTTACGACTGGGACCTCAGGGACCCGCTCTGGTGGCCTCAGGAAAGGCCAGTACCCATGCAGTTGCTCGGGGGCCTCTCGGGATTCCTCTCCCATCGATGCCGGGGCCTGAGAACTTGTGTGGAGTCTGTGCCGGAACCTGAGGATTCCTCTCCAGTGCTGATATGGATCTTGGGTTCTTCTGGTGTCTCCCAGGGGAGTCATTCCTCGTCGCGAGAGGGGACATGCACGTGTGTTTTCCTCCTGAGCTGTAGCAGCAGTGTCTCGCTTCCCTTCGCGTGGATCATGGGATCTGTGGCTTTCCCTCGAGGCTTTCCCAGGAGACTTTCCCACCAGGCTTTCCCAAAGGGCTGTCCCACATGCCACCGTAGTGTGAGTCTATCCTCAGCTTGGAAGTCGAGGCAGTGCAGGGAAAACAGGTTTCCGTGGAATGGAATGAGACATCTGGGGGAGTGTGGGAACGGTGGCACAAACCTGGAGTTCTTCTCGCGTTTCAAGTGGTGAGCGCCTCCTCTTGAGATGCGACAAGAACGCCGGGAATTCTTTCCCGACCACGCAGGGAAAGGATCACTCCTCTAGAGCTATGAGGCGGAAACGGGGCTCCTCTGGATGTGGGCGGGACTCTCGTCCTTCTTCTCGAGTGGAGTCGGGTATGTCGGGGAACTTCTTGCGTTGCAGCAAGGGTGTTAAGGATCCTTGGGAAATTCCAGCGTTTAGGTGTGATTAGCCTCGAGGAGCCTCATCCGAAAAGGGCCTCATCTCGCCTGGAGGGGAGAACCTCCTGGATTTTCAAGAGTTACGGCCGGTGCTCTCGACTTACCACGGGGACCTCAGGGACCCGCTCTGGTGGGCCTCAGGAAAGGCCAGTCCCCAGGCCAGTTGCTCCGGGGCCTCTCGGGATTCTTCTCCCGTCGATGCCGGGGCCTAAGACCTTGTGTGGTCTCGGTGCCGGAACCTGAGGATTCCTCTCCAGTGCTGACATGGATCTTGGGTACTGCCGGAGTCTCCCCAGGGGAGTCACTCGTCGTCTCGAGTGGCGGCATGCACGTGCGCTTTCCTTCCGAGCTGTAGCATCAGTGTCACGCTTCCCATCGAGTGGATCAAGGGATCACTAGGTTTCCCTGGAGGCTTTCCCACGAGGTTTTCCCACGAGGCTTTCCCACAGGGCTGTCCCACGTGCCACCGTTGTGTGAGTCGATCCTCGGCTTGAAAGTCAATGCAGTGCAGGGTAAACAGGTTTCCCTGGATTGGACGGAGACCTCTGGGAGACTCTGGGAATGGTGGCACGACCCTGGAATTACTTTCGCATTTCCTGTGGAGAGCGCCTCCTCTTGAGTTGCGACGGGAACGCCGGGAATTCTTTCCCGACCACGCAGGGAAAGGATCCCTCCTCTCAAGCTAGGAAGCGGAAACGGGGCTCCTCTGGATGTGGGCGGAACTCTCGTGCTTCCTCTCGAGTGGAGTCGGGTATGTCGGGGAACTTCTTGAGTTGCAGCAAGGGTGTGAAGGACCCTTTGGAAGTTCCAGAGGTTTAGGTTTGATTAGCCTCGAGATGCCTCAGCGGAAATGGGCCTCGTCTCGCCTGGAGGGGAGAACCTCCTGAATTTTCTCGAGTTACGGCAGGTGCTCTCGACTTATGACGGGGACTTCAGGGACCCGCTCTGGTGACCTCAGGAAAGGCCAGTCCCCATGCGAGTTGCTCGGGGGCCTCTCGGGATTCCTCGCCCGTCTATGCCGGGGCCTAAGATTCTGTGTGGAGTCGGTGCCGGAACCTGAGCATTCCTCACCAGTGCCGACATGGATCTTGGGGTACTTCTGGAGTCTCCCCAGTGGAGTCAGTCCTCGTCTCGAGTGGGGGCATGCACCTGCGCTTTCCTCCCGAGCTGTAGCAGCACTGTCACCCTTCCCTTCGCGTGGATCAAGGGACCAGGGGCTTTCCCTTGAGGCTTTCCCACGAGGCTTTCCCAAGAGGCTTTCACACAGAGCTCTCCCACGTGCCACCGTGGTGTGAGTCGATCCTCGGTTTGAAAGTCGAGGCAGTGCAGGGAAAAAAGTATTCCCTGGAATGGACTGAGACATCTGGGGGACTCTGGGAATGGTGGAACGACCCTGGAGTTCCTCTCGCCTTTCCTGTGGAGAGCGCCTCCTCTTGAGATGCGACGGAAAAGCCGGCAATTCTTTCCCGAGCACGCAGTGAACGGATCCCTCCTCTCGAGCTAGGAGGCGGAAACGGCGCTCCTCTGGATGTGGGCGAGATTCTCGTGCTTCCTCTCGAGTGGAGACGGTATGTCAGGGAACTTCTTGAGTTGCAGCAAGGGTGTGAAGGACCCTTTGGAAGTTCCAGAGGTTAGGTGTGAACACCCTTGAGACGCCTCAGCGGAAATGGGCCTCATCTCGCCTGGAGGGGAGAACCTCCTGGATTTTCTCGAGTTGCGGCGGGTGCTCTCGTCTTACGACGGGGACGACAGGGACCCTCTCTGGTGGCCTCAAGAAAGGCCAGTCCCCATGCGAGTTGCATGGGGGGCCTCTCGGGATTCCTCTCCCGGTCGATGCTGGGGCCTAAGACCTTGTGTGGAGTCAGTGCCGGAAACTGAGGTATTCCTGGCAGTGCAGACATGGATCTTGGGGTACTTCTGGAGTCTCCCCAGGGGAGTCAGTCCTCGTCTCGAGTGGGGGCATGCACGTGCGCTTTCCTCCCTGAGCTGTAGCAGCAGTGTCGCGCTCCCTTCGCATGGATCAAGGGATCTGGTGGCTTTCCCTCGAGGCATTCCCACGAGGCTTCCCAAAGAGGCTTTCCCACGAGGCTTTCCCACAGGGCTGTCCCACGTGCCACCGTGGTGAGAGTCGATCCTCGGCTTGAAAGTCGAGGCAGTGCAGGGAAAACAGATTTCCCTGGAATGGACGGAGACATCTGGTTGACTCTGGGAATGGTGGC
>NW_017191962.1:0-10527 GCF_001704415.2 Capra hircus
CACAGCCTCGACTTCAAGCCGAGGATCGACTCACCACGGTGGCATGGGACACCCTGTGGGAAAGCCCGTAGTGGAAAGCCTGTGGGAAAGCCTCGAGGAAAGCCACAGATCCCTTGATCACGGGAAGGTAAGCGCGACACTGCTGCTACAGCTCGGGAGGAAAGCGCACGTGCATGCCCCACTCGACACGAGGACTGACTCCCCTGTGGAGACTCCAGAAGTACCCCAAGATCCATGTCAGCACTGGGAGGAATCCTCAGGTTTCGGCAACGACTCCACACAAGGTCTTAGGCCCCGGCATCGACGGGAGAGTAATCCCGAGAGGCCCCCGTGCAACTCCCATGGGGACTGGCCTTTCCTGAGGCCACCAGAGCGGGTCCCTGAGGTCCCCATTTAATACGAGACACCTGCCCCAACTCGAGAATATCCAGGAGGTTCTTCCCTCCAGGCGAGATGAGGCCCATTTCCGCTGAGGGTCCCGAGGCTAATCACATCTAACATCTGGGACTTCCAAAGGGTCCTTCACACCCTTGCTGCAACTCAAGATGTTCCCCGACATACCCGTCTCCACTGGAGAGGAAGCACGAGAGTCCCGCCCACATCCAGAGGAGCCCCGTTTCCGGCTCCTAGCTCAGAGGAGGGATCCTTTCCCTGCGTGTTCGGGAAAGAATTCCCGGCGTTCCCGTCGCATCTCAAGAGGAGGCGCTCTCCACAGGAAAGGCGAGAGGAACTCCAGGGTCGTGCCACCATTCCCAGAGTCCCCCAGATGTCTCAGTCCATTCAAGGGAAACCAGTTTTCCCTGCACTGCCTCGACTTTCAAGCCGAGGATCGACTCACACCACGGTGGCACGTGGGACAGCCCTGTGGGAAAGCCTCGTGGAAAGCCTCTAGGGAAAGCCACAGATCCCTTGATCCACGAAGGAAGCTGTGACACTGCTGCTACAGCTCGGGAGGAAAGCGCACGTGCATGCCCCCACTCGAAACGAGGACTGACTCCCCTGGGAGACTCCAGAAGTAACCCAAAGATCCATGTCAGCACTGGAGAGGAATCCTCAGGTTCCGGCACCGACTCCACACAATGTCTTAGGCACCGGCATCGACGGGAGAGGAATCCCGAGAGGCACCTGAGCAACTCCCATGGGGACTGGCCTTTCCTGAGGCCACCAGAGCGCGGTCCCTGAGGTCCCATTATAATTCGAGAGCACCTGCCGCAACTCGAGAAAATCCAGGAGGTTCTCCCCTCCAGGCGAGATGAAGCCCATTTCCGCTGAGGGGTCTGGAGGCTAATCACATCTAATATCTGGAACTTCCAAAGGGTCTTTCACACCCTTGTTGCAACTCAAGATGTTCCCCGACATACCCGTCTCCAATCGAGAGGAAGCACGAGATCTCGCCCGCATCCAAAGGACCCCGTTTCCGACTCCAAGCTCGAGAGGAGGGACCCTTTCCCTGCGTGTTCGGGAAAGAATTCCCGGCGTTCCCGTCGCATCTCAAGAGGAGGCGCTCTCCACAGGAAAGGCGAGAGGAACTCCACGGTCATGCCACCATTCCCAGAGTCCCCCAGATGTCTCAGTCCTTTCCAGGGAAACCTGCTTTCCCTGCACTGCCTCGACTTTCATACCGAGGATCGACTCACACCACGGTGGCACGTGGGTCAGCCCTGTGGGAAAGCCTCGTGGGAAAGCCTCAAGGGAAAGCCTCGAGGGAAAGCCACAGATCCCTTGTTCCACGCGAAGGGAAGGGTGACACTGCCGCTACAACTCCGGAGGAAAGCGCACGTGCATGCCCCCACTCAAGACGAGGACTGACGCCCCTGGCGAGACTCCAGAAGTACCCCAAGATCCATGTCAGCACTGGAGAGGAATCCTCAGGTTCCGGTGCTAACTCCACACAAGGTCTTATGCCCTGGCATCAACGGGTGCGGAATCCCGGGAGGCCCTTGAGCAACTCGCATGGGGACTGGCCTTTCCTGAGGCCACCAGAGCGGGTCCCTGAGGTCCCCGTGGAAAGTCGAGAGCACCTGCCGCAAATCGAGAAAATCCAGGAGGTTCTCCCCTCCAGCGAGATGAGGCCCATTTCCGCTGAGGCGTCTCCAGGCAAATCACACCTAACCTCTGGAACTTCCAAAGGGTCCTTTACACCCTTGATGCAACACAAGAAGTTCCCCGACATACCCGTCTCCACTCGAGAGGAAGCATGAGAGTCCCGCCCACATCCAAAGGAGCCCCGTTTCCGCCTCCTACCTCGAGAGGAGGCATCCTTTCGCTGCGTGTTCGGGAAAGAATTCCCGGCGTTCCCGTCGCATCTCAAGAGGAGGCGCTCTCCACAGGAAGGGCGAGAGGAACTCCAGGGTCTTGCCATCATTCCAGAGACACCAGATGTCTCCGTCCATTCCAGGGAAACCTGATTTCCCTGCACTGCCTCGACTTTCAAGTCGAGGATCAACTCACACCACGGTGGCACGTGGGACAGCCCTGTGGGATAGCCTCGTGGGAAAGCCTCGTGGGAAAGTTTCGTGGGAAAGCCTCGAGGGACAGCCACAGATCCCTTGATCCACGGGAAGGGAAGCGCGACACTGCTGCTACAGCTCGGGACGAAAGCGCACGTGCATGCCCCACTTCCAGACGAGGACTGACTCCCCTGGGGAGACTCCAGAAGTACCCCAAGATCCATGTCAGCACTGGAGAGGAATGCTCCGTTTCTGGCACCGACTCCACACAAGATCTTAGGCCCCGGCATCGACGGGAGAGGAATCTCTAGAGGCCCCGAGCAACTTGCTTGGGGACTGGCCTTTCCTGAGGCCACCAGAGCAGGTCCCTGAGGTCCCCGACATAAGTCGAGAGCACCTGCTGCAACTCGATAAAATCCAGGAGGTTCCCCCGTCTAGGCGAAATGAGGCCCATTTCCGCTGAGGCGTCTCGAGGCTAATCACACCTAACCTTTAGAACTTCCAAAGAGTCATCCACACCCTTGCTGCAAATCAAGAAGTTCCCCGACATACCCGTCTCCACTCGAGTGGAAGCACGAGAGTTCTGCCCACATCCAGAGTAGCCCCGTTTCCGGCTTCTAGCTCGAGAGGAGGGATCCTTTCCCTGCGTGGTCGGGAAAGAATTCCCGCGTTCCCGTCGCATCTCAAGAGGAGGCGCTCTCCACAGGAAAGGCGAGAGGAACTCCAGGGTCGTGCCACCATTCCCAGAGTCCCCCAGATGTCTCAGTCCATTCCAGGGAAACCTGTTTTCCGTGCACTGCCTCGACTTTCCAGCCGAGGATCGACTCATACCACGGTGGCAGGTGGGAGAGCCCTGTGAGAAAGCCTCCTGGAAAGGCTCGTGGGAAAGCCTCAATTGAAAGCCACAGATCCCTTGATCCACGCGAAGGGAAGAGCGCCACTGCTGCTACAGCTCGGGAGGAAAGCGCACGTGCGTGCCCCCACTCGAGACGAGGACTGACTCCCTGGAGAGACTCCAGAAGGTCCTTCACACCCTGCTGCAACTCAAGAAGTTCCCCGACATACCAGTCTCCACTCGAGAGGAAGCACGAGAGTTCCCCCCACATCCTGAGGAGCCCCGTTTCCACCTCCTAGCTCGAGAGGAGGGATCCTTTCCCTGCGAGGTCGGGATAGAATTCCCTGCGTTCCCGTCGCATCTCAAGCGGAGGCGCTCTCCACAGGAAAGGCGAGAGGATTTCCAGGGTCATGCCACCATTCCCAGAGACCCCCAGATATCTCAGTCCATTCCAGGGAAACCTGTTTTCCCTGCACTGCCTCGACTTTCAAGAGGAGGATTGACTCACACCACGGTGGCACGTGGGACAGCCCTGTGGGAAAGCCTCGTGGGAAAGCCTCGTGGGAAAACCTCAAGGGAAAGCCTCGAGGGAAAGCCACAGATCCCTTGATCCACGCCAGGGGAAGCGCGAAACTGCTGCTACAGCTCGGGAGGAAAGCGCACGTGCATGCCCCCACTCGAGACAAGGACTGACTCCCCTGGGGAGACTGCAGAAGTACCCCAAGATCCATGTCAGCACTGGAGACGAATCCTCAGGTTTCGGTACCGACTCCACACAAGGTCTTAGGCCCTGGCATCGAAGGGAGAGGAATCCCAAGAGGCCCCGAGCAACTCGCATGGGGACTGGCCTTTCCTGAGGCCACCAGAGCGGGTCCCTGAGGTTCCCGTCATAAGTCGAGGGCACCTGCCGCAACTCGAGAAAATCCAGGAGGTTCTCCCGTCCAGGTGAGATGAGGCCCATTTCCGCTGAGGCGTCTCGAGGCTAATCACACCTAACCTCTGGAACTTCCAAAGGGTCCTTCACACCCTTGCTGCAACTCAGGAAATTCCCCGACATACCCGTGTCTACTCGAGAGGAAGCACGAGAGTTCTGCCCACATCCAGAGGAGCCCCGTTTCCGCCTCCTAGCTCGAGAGGAGGAATCCTTTCCCTGCGACGGGAAAGAATTCCCGGCGTTCCCGTCGCATTTCAAGAGGAGGCGCTCTCCACAGGAGGGCGAGAGGAACTCCAGGGTCGTGCCACCTTTCCCAGAGTCCCCCAGATGTCTCAGTCCATTCGAGGGAAACCTGTTTTCCTTGCACTGCCTCGACTTTCAAGCCGAGGATTGACTCACACCACGGTGGCACGTGGGACAGCCCTGTGGAAAGCCTCGTGGGAAAGCCTCGTGGGAAAGCCTCGAGGGAAAGCCACAGATCGCATGATCCACGCAAAGGGAAGCGTGACACTGCTGCTACAGCTCGGGAGGAAAGCGCACGTGCATGCCCCCACTCGAGACGAGGACTGACTCCCCTGGGAGACTCCAGAAGTACCCCAAGATCCATGTCAGCACTGGAGAGGAATCCTCAGGTTCCGTCACCGACTCCACACAAGGTCTTAGGCCCCGGCATCGACAGGAGAGTAATCCCAAGAGGCCCCGAGCAACGCACATGGGGACTGGCCTTTCTTGAAGCCACCAGTCTGGTCCTGAGGTCCCCGTCGTAAGTCGAGAGCACCTGCCGCAACTCGAGAAAATCCAGGAGGTTCTCCCCTCCAGGCGAGATGAGGCCCATTTCCGCTGAGGCGTCTCGAGGCTAATCACATCTAACCTCTGGAACTTCCAAGGGGTCTTTCACAACCCTTGCTGCAACTCAAGAAGTTCCCCGACATACCCGTCTCCACTCGAGAGGAAGCACGAGTGCCCCGCCCTCATCCAGAGGGGCCCCGTTTCTGCCTCCTAGCTCGAGAGGAGGGATCCTTTCCCTGCGTGGTCGGGAAAAAATTCCCGGCGTTCCCGACGCATCTCAAGTGGAGGCGCTCTCCATAGGAAAGGCGAGAGGAACTCCAGGGTCGTGCCACCATTCAACGAGTCCCCCAGATGTCTCAGTCCATTCCAGGGAAACCTGTTTTCCCAGCACTGCCTCGACTTTTCCGAGGATCGACTCACACCACGGTGACACGTGGACAGCCCTGTGGGAAAGCCTCGTGGGACAGCCTCGAGGGAAAGCCACAGATCCCTTGATCCACGCGACGGGAAGCGTGACACTGCTGCTACAGCAAGGGAGGAAAGCGCACGTGCATGCCCCTACTCGACACGAGAACTGACTCCCCTGGGGAGAATCCAGAAATACCCCAAGATGCATGTCAGCCCTGGAGAGGAATCCTCAGGTTCCGGCCCCGACTCCACAGAAGGTCTTAGGCCCTGGCATCGACGGGAGAGGAACAGCGACAGACCCTCTAGCAACTCGCATGGGGACTGGCCTTTCCTGAGGTCACCAGAGTGGGTCCATGAGGTCCCCGTCGTAAGTCAAGAGCACCTGCCGCAACTCGGTAAAATCCAGGAGGTTCTCCCCTGCAGGCGAGATGAGGCCCGTTTCCACTGAGGTGTCTCGAGGCTAATCACACTTGACCTCTGGAACTCCTGACCTCTGTTTTCCCATCTATTTGCCATGAAGTGATGAGACTGGATGCAATGATTTTAGTTTTCTGAATGCTGAGCTTTAAGCTAACTTTTTCACTCTCCTCTTTCACTTTCATCTGGAGACTCTTTAGTTCTTCTTCACTTTCTGCCATAAGGGTGGTGTCATCTGCATATCTGAGATTATTGATATTTCTCCCAGCAATCTGGATTCCAGCATGTGCTTCCTCCAGCCCAGTGTTTCTCATGATGTAGTTTGCATATAAGTTAAATAAGCAGGGTGACAATATAGAGCCTTGACATATTCCTTTTCCTAGTTAGAACCAGTCTGTTGTTCCATGTCCAGTTCGAACTGTTTCTTCCTGACCTGCATACAGGTTTCTCAAGAGACAGGTCAGGTGGTCTGGTATTCCCATCTCTTTCAGAATTTTTCCCAGTTTATTGTGATCCACACAGTCAAAGGCTTTGGCATAGTCAATAAAGCAGAAATAGATGTCTTTTTTTCTGGAACTCTCTTGCTTTTTCAATGATCCAGTGGATGTTGGCAGTTTGATCTCTGGTTTCTCTGCATGTTTTAAATCCCTCTTGAACATTTGGAAGTTCACAGTTCATGTGAACTTGGAGAATTTTGAGCATTACTTTACTAGTGTGTGAGATGAGTGCAATTGTGCAGCAGCTTGATATCTTTTTGTCATTGCCTTTCTTTGGATTGGAATGAAAACTGACCTAATGACTAGATGTTTTCAATTGCATATGCTGAAAGAACTGGCTGTGCAGTTTTGAAGAAAAAAAAAATCATTTTAACCCATTTTCTCTGAAGTGCAAGGCATATCATGGCCATCCCTGAATCATAAAGTCACCTTTTCTTTATGTAGTCATAGTTTCATGCCTAAATTATAGGCCAAACTCGTGCTCAAATGGACTCTGATGTCAGGGGCAGATCAACTAATAAAAAGCTTGGATTGTCCCTCTGGAGGAAAGTGAGATCTTTGGTCCCACGAGAAGAATCTGAAGGGTTAAGGGAACTTGCAAGAGTGGGGAAAGCTTAGTCCATCCTACATGTACCAAAATCTTAAATAAGGCTTATTTTACTTTACCGAAGTAAAAAAAACAGATGATGAAAACAATTATAAATCAATGAAAGGTAAAGAAATCCATAGTCTGTTATCAAAAATTGCATTCTAAGAAAACTTTGTTTCTCTTAACCTAGAGAGGAGACTAAATTCCATCTGGTACCAGCTTACCAGAAGACAAACAAACAAACAAACAAATTATCGTAAGCTTAAAAAAAGTATATTCCATATATCTTGAAGTAGCAGTATTTCTGCAAAAGGCATCAGTGTGAAACCATAGAGGACATGGTTAAAACCTGATTAAATAGAAATTGACAATGTAATCTGGTCACTGCTGCGACTTGAAATGCTTTCATATGATAACTGGAATTATAACTGACAGGCATTTGACCAGGACATATCAGATTTTCACGGATGTCAGATAATTTCTAGGATATCTATATTAGGAACTGAAGGAATCTTTGAACCTAGGAAAGAAAACAACAGTCTCAAAGGCCCTTGCTGAATCATCTATCAGCAAGGAATGTCTTTGCAAGGATCGCAAAGTGAAGGGAAAATACACCGACCTGCCTCTGCAACTTTGGTCCTCTGAGCAGATCTGGAGGTCTCCCTTTGTATAAGCTAACCTGTTCCTTCCAAATAGAGGTTTGCAACACAAAACAAGTGGCCGCCTATTCTTCCGTAAGGAGGCTCTCTTTCCCCACATCCTGCGAACTCCCTTTCCCAGCCTCCTGGAAAAGCGCTTCTTGCAGTTCCTTTCAGAAAATCCTATGGACGGAGAAGCCTGGTAGGCTGCAGTCCGTGGGGTCGCTGAGGGTCGGACGCGACTGGAGCGACTGCACTTTCATTTTCACTTTCATGCATTGGAGAAGGCAATGGCAACCCACTTACTGTTCTTGCCTGGAGAATCCCAGGGACGGGGGAGCCTAGTGGGCTACCGTCTATGGCGTCGCACAGAGTCGAACACGACTGAAGCAACTTAGCAGCAGCAGCAGCAGCAGTTCCTTTCTTAGGGGCAGTTATCCCTGAGATTGGGACCTGGAAAGGCAGAGCCACCTCCACACACACGTCTTTTCTGTCCCCTTTCCTCTGGAGGAGAGCTCTAGTGAGCCTAGGTCTGTCAGGAAAATTCTTGGCTTTGACGGGATCCCACCCAGTGTGTGAACCTGCATACCCGACCTAGGGGCCACAGGCACCTGTTTTGCTCGAGTGGGTCCTGGAGGGGTGCAGCATAGCAAGAGCTTAAAAATCCATCCAATTTGTTTTTTTTTTTTTTACCTCGGAGAGAACGAGTTTGCTCCACCTCCACCCTTTGGCAGTGTGGAGGGAAGAGGTCACCACCCTCTCCCAAAGGGGACATAGGGCCTACCAGGAGAGAAAGGCCCCTTGAGGAGCTGAGCCCAGGTAGGCAGCCAGTGATGTCAAGCACACTCCGCTGCTTGCTTCTTCATGGGCACTCCCACGATCTGCTAGGAATGTCTTTGCAAGGATCTCAAAGGGAAGGGGAGATACATGGCCCTGTCTCTGGAACTTCAGTCCTCTGAGCAGATCTGGAGGTCTTGAGATGTATAAGCAAACCTGTTCCTTCCAAATAGAGGCTTGCAAACACACCCCGGTGGTTGCCTCTTCTTCCCCGAAGAAGTCTTTCTTTCCCCACATGCTGCGAACTCCCTGTCCCAACTCCAAGAATAGCGCTTCTTGCCATTCCTTTCTTAGAGGCAGTTATCCCTGAGCTTGGGGCCGTAGGGAGTAGCCCCACACTCACAGGGAAAGGCAAAGACTCCTCCATACATCTCCTCTATCCCCTTTGCTCTGGAGGAGAGCTCTAGTGAGCCTAGGTCTTTCAGGAAAATTCTTGGCTTGGACAGGATCTCACCCTGTTTGTGAACCTGCATACCCAACCAGGGGCCACAGAGCACCTGTTTCAGTAAAGTGGGCCCTGAAAGGGTGCAGCCTAGCAAGAGCTTGAAAATCCAATCAATTGCTGTTTTGTACCTCTGACAGAGCAAGCTTGGCTCCACCCTTTGGCAGTGAGGAGAAAAGAGGCATGACACCCTCCCCAAGGGGACATGGGGCCTACTTCGAGAGGAAAGGCCCCTTGTGGAGCTGAGGCCAGGAAGGCACACAGTCGTGTCAAACACACTCCCACTGCTTGCTTCTTCAGGGGCACTCCCGCTATCAGCTAGGAATGTCTTTGCAATGATCACAAAGGGAAGGGGAGATACAGGGCCCTGCTTCTGGACCTCCGGTGCTCTGAGCAAATCTCGAGGTCTCCCGTTGTTGGTCAAGGTCAAGGTCAAGTCAAGTTCAAGGTTCAAGTTCAAGTTCAAGGTCAAGTTCAAGTTCAAGTTCAAGCTTCAAGTGAAGTTCAAGTTCAAGGTCAACTTCAAGTCAAAGGTCAAGTTCAGGGTCAAGTTCAAGGTCAAGGTCAAGTTCAAGTTCAAAGTGAAGTTCAAGGTCAAGGTCAAGTTCAAGTTCAAGTCAACAAGTTCAAGTTCAAGGTCAAGTTCAAGTTCAAGTTCAAGTTCAAGTTCAAGTTCAATCAAGGTTCAAGTTAAGTTCAATTCAAAGTCAAGTTCAAGTTCAAGTTCAAAGTCAAGTTCAAGTCAAGTCAAGTCAAAAGTTTCAAGTTCAAGTTCAAGGTCAAGGTCAAGTTCAAGTTCAAGGTCAAGGTCAAGCCCAAGTTCAAGTTCAAGTTCAAGGTCAAGGTCAAGTTCAAGTTCAAGTTCAAGGGCAGGGCAAGGTCAAGCCCAAGACCAAGGCAAGGGCAACGGCAACGCCAAAGGGCAAGGCCAAGGCCCAGGCCAAGGCAAAGGCCAAGGCCACCAAAGCGACGCCCAAACCCCGTAACGCTGACAAAAAGCAGAAGCCACTAGGCCCCTGTGCAGAGGAAGCCACTGAAGGCAGCAAGGCCACAGAGCTCCCCGACTCCCATTCCCACATGAAGATGTGAGGATAAAGGGCCTCATCCCAGCACAGCACCGCTCCCACCACCCCGCAAACCCGGCCCCCGCCCCCCCGCAGCACGCCCCCTGAAACAACACTGTCTTCCCAGAAAAGAGAACGGAGAAGCCATGTGTGTGCCAAAGGAGCAAGATGAACGAACGATGCCACGCCTCCGAATTTGGGCACACCTGACGCCTCGGAAACCCGGGCCTGGCCGATGGGTCCCAGCCGTTCTCGGGTGGGAGGGGGGTCAACACATTGGCGAGAGCCCTTGCCCAGGCCACCCACAAATCCCCTGAGATGTGATCCGACCACAGGACGAGGGCAAACAGATTGGTGGAGAGGTGCTGGAGAGAACCAAGCCATGGTGGGAGAGGCACACGGGCACGCTGCAGACTGCTGGCCGAGTGGGCGGGGACCCAGCAGCTTAGGACTCTGGAGAACGGGAGGCGTCTCCGCCACCACTGACGTCAATAGGGTTGGGTGGGGTAGATGGAGGGGGCCGCCCTGGCCTCTTTCCAAGCAGAGACCCTGGACGGAGTCCCGTGGAGCGAGTGGGCTTTTCCCGGGCACGGCTGTGCCCTGGACCGCCAAGATCCCCGTTGGTGG